>NW_026931156.1:0-46162 GCF_032062105.1 Saccostrea cuccullata | reverse complement strand
AAAAATTTATAGGAAAGATTGTAAAAATTTTAGAAAAGGAGTTTCTAAATAGTAATTAAAATAAAATCATGCTTGGTTAGTACAGATATTAAAAGGTTTTTTTTTTTTTTCTAAGATGGCTCAAATGAAGGCTTAAGTGAGCTTTTCTGGTCACATTTTGTCTGGTGTCTGTATGTCTATAAGGCAAGATAAAATAATCTTTAGATTCTCATCCCCGCCTTACCCCTCTCAAAATGTCCCCACCCCGGTGTTTTTTATTTCTGATTTTTTGGGTGTTAAAAATATTTAAGTGTATTTTTATTCAGCAAGAATTTTGGTCTAAGTTTAATAGTTATCTCCCGTCTGTATTATAAGTCGCAAGTCGCTATTTATAGCAAAAGAGCCATGTGAAGAATAGCGAAAAATTGGCAAACTGTAAAAACTGTATATTTTACCGTCAATCTGGAAATTTTTACGTCGATTTATTTTGTGAATTCAGGTCCAAATGCTGTTTATCTTGGCCTTTTAAAATATTATGAATACTTGAATTGATTACAAACTGAGTATAATATATTGTAAATACCTATTTTTTAGAATTTAGATCTAAGGGCACATCACTCTAACTACAGAAAAATACCTTAGAATCAGAACTCTGTAGTGTACAGTGTAGAGAGGGTTCTTAAGAAGTCTTCTCAAAAACAGGAAGGCATGATAAGTCATATTGATATGGAAACATCCTCATGCAGTGTAGATTCAAGTTATGACCCCTTGGGTAGGATGGGACTACAATGCACTATCCGAGTTAAACATGCAGATCTATAGGGGGAAAAATTTTGGAAATCATTCTCTTAAGAACAGCAGAGACCGAGTCATGTGTAGTCAAATTAATATGGATGTATCTTAGGGTGGCATAAATAAAAGTTTGTTCCAATCATGACCTGAGGCGTAGAGTGGAGCTTCATCTATAAAAATCATGACACCTAAGGTAGCATGGGGTCAAAATAGAGATCAAAGTTTTACATAGGAATGTATGATAGAAAAAATCTGCAGTGTGATATTGACTTAGGTGAGTGTTGTGGCCCATGAGTCTATTGTCTTGGAGATGAACCTACTGTAGATTCCTTATTTTTAGCGATTACTTTTTATCGCGAATTGGCTCTTAAACATCAAATCGCGAGAATTATAATTCGCGAAAGGATGGTTGATCAAGAGATTTAACATAGATTTAAGCCCCATAAAAATAAAACGAGTAATATTTTTTCGCGAGTGATGCTTCTTTTTCGCGAAGTTACACAGAAATTAAATCCTCGCTTATAATTAGGAATCTACAGTATTTTGCACTTAGAATATGATCAAATTCTTTATCATAAGACTGTTAGTTGTACTCCTATTAAAGTAACCAACACAACTTTATGAAACTTTGAAGTTAATAAAAAATTTAGTATTGGATGCATAGAATTGCCATTTATTTATATAAATGATTTGTGGTGTTGTAAACAATGTGGGAGTATAAGATATGTTATCTTGATTAATTTTCTGCTACACATGTAGCTGATAAATGCTACAAGGTCTGCTTATAGAATGAAAAAAAATGTTTGTTTGGAATTGTGACCTGGAGGGTTTCAGACACAGGAAAAAGGGAAATTATATTTTTTCCAAAATTGAAGATCAATAAAATTTTCAGGAGGGGGCATTTTAATTAGGCAGGAGGCAATTCCAAACAAACAATTTTATTTTGATCTCAACAAACTTTTAGCATATGTATCTTTGAAAGAAAGTGTGATCAATGCAAATTTAAGTCTTTAATAATGAAGCTGTTTTGCTGATAAACTGGAAAAGTATTAGATGTAAAATCATTGCATTTGTTGGGTCTCTGTGATCTTCAATTAGAAATAATAGAAAAAAAACTATATTAAGGTGGTTATAAGTAATTTAGTAAAGTACATGATGACATGTAGATAAATCAAAATGCAGATATTTCATGAAATACAGTTAAACATACATTAAATATTCATTTTATGTACCTGGATCAATAGAGAGGGGGTGCAAATTGATTTTTGTGCTATCTGTCTGTTCGTCTGCAAATTTTAACCTTCGCCATAACTTTTGAACTATGCGAGATAGAGACCTCAGATTTAGTATGCATACTCCAGTAATTAAGCTGTTTCAAATGACAGGTTAGTAAGCTTATGACCTTGATTGTGAACTATATGCTGACAGTTTTTTTTTCCGGACCTTTGCCATAACTTTTGAACCATAGGAGATTAAAACTTCACATTTAGAATGCATACTCCACTAGTTATGCTCTTTGAAATGACACCACAGTCGAAGGTCAATGACTTTGTGACCTTGACTTTCACTTATTTACTAAAAATAGCTTTTTTGATCCTTCGCCATACATGTAACTTTTAAACCATTGGAGATAGAGACTTTGTTTATTGATATGCAAGAATAATTTAATATTGAATGTGAGCTATTTGCTAAAAACCTTTTTTGAAAACTTTATATATATTATGCAAGATCAATGATTTTGTGACCTTGAATGTGACCTATTTGCTAAAAACAGCTTTTTTGAACCTTCACCATAACTTTTGATCCATAAGAGATAAAAACTTCATATTTAGAATGCATACTCCACTAATTTAGTTCTTTCAAATGACACTAAGGTCAATGACATTAATCTTAACTGTGACCTATATGATAAAAATAGCTTTTTTAAACTTTGTTGCTGCGAGATGCATAGTGTTTCACAAACACATCTTGTTTTTCTCGAATAACAACATATATGTAGATTGACATCATATAACAAACATGTTGTGACAACTAATTTAATCATAAAAGTAGAGTAATTTTATTTATGCCATGAAAGAAAGGTTCAAATTCATAGTTTCAGTGAGTCAAAATGTAAAGGGTATACATGTGTATTTAATTTTTGATAGAAGCAAAATTGCTTTTATCAGTTAAAGACTTGGGGTAGTATTTAATGTATTTTAAGAAGTCTGCCTTAATTGATCTGTTGGAGCATATCTGATAATGCAGGTTTAATTCAAATCTTAGGTAATGTTGAAAGGAATTTAAGGAAATGACCACTAAATTTCAGCTGATACGATTCATTACATTATTCTAGATGTTGATGTTGAGCATTTTGTTATACCCCATGCTTGAAAACTGGGAGGGTATATACTATATAGTAATCGGGATGTCCAATTGTCTGTCCGTATGTATGTCATTTGTTACACTTTGGGGTACCCATCTCTTATCCACAACTCCTCTCATACAATATGTACCACTGAGTGATATTTGATAGACTTTCACAGAACTTTTATTATATTTGGCCATTATGCACCTATTTTAATTTTGATATGACACAAATTTTTAGTTTTCCATAGCAAAACATGGACACTGCCATTATATTCAAGTGAGAGGTGGGGGTTTCATTTAGTGAGCTTGTGATGTGTCATATGTACAATGTATATAGAAGCATCCTCAGGTAGTGAATTTTCAATTTTTTTTTTTAAATCATGATCTTTAGGAGTGGTAGGGCCACAATGGGGGTCAAAGTTTAATATAGAGATATATAGGAAAATATACTACATCTCCTCTTCAAGGTTGGGGCCATAATGGGGGATCTCAGATTTACATAAATATATCAAGGAAAAAAAAATCTTTTTCTCAAGAACAGAAAAGCCATGCTTATTCATTTTGATTTGGAGGCATCCCCAGGTAGTTTAAAATAAAATCGATGCAAATCAAGGTCAACAGGGGCGTGGATGAGCCACAACGGGGGATCAATTTTTTTGCTAATGAATAAAAAAAATATGCACAACAGCACAGATATTTGTTTATTGATATGGAAGAATAATTTAATATTCAAGTCCCACCTCCCCATTGAAAATTTTATAATACTGAAGAGATTTCTGAAGCAAATTGCAAATTGGATGTTGTGTTATAAGTTTGATAATTTGCTTACTATAAGGACTAGGTTTATTAATCAAATATTGTCAATTGAAGCAACTAATTGAGACCTCGTATCATGTTCACTTACAAGTAAGTCAACGTTACTTATTGGCCTTGATCAACAAACTTTGACAATGCATGCTGGGTCCTTAGAGTTTAATGGTAAAGTTATCGATAAGGCCAAGCTTAAAAAATTCTTTGTTTGCAGTATTCGACTTATAATTTTTAGACTGGGTAGGTAGGTAGGCATTTTTTTCTTAAAAAAAAAAATTTTAAGGATTTTTGTTAGATAACAAATAAAAAGAGCTTTTCATACTTAACATGAATAAGCTGCACTCTTGTTATAAACCACTGATTGATAAAAACAAAAGTCAAAAATTGTAAATGAAACAATTCCATTTTCCTGAAAAATTGATTTTTTTTTCTTTTTTACAAAATGACTGAAAGTTGGTGTCAGTGCATTTTCAGTGGGTCAGAGGCTACCGCAACCAAACAAATTTTTATTTTAGGCCTAAAAGGGGTACTGAATGTGTACTTATACGAGTGCTTCATTTTTAAGCAGCTTTGGCGCAGACAGTGATGGAGTAGAATTCACGAATACTGCTGAAGAAATCATTTACAAATACAATATATGGATATTCATCACAGACATGTGTAGCGCTAATTTATGATTAAGCCAACAACCGTATATTCATTTGCTTGCACTAAATTTTGAATAAACCAAATTTTGTACACATACACTACAGATATCTTGTTAATGGCCATAGCTTTAAGTGTAGAACATAAAAGACATTGTTATGGAGTGCAAGGTGATTACATTTTTTATTTGGTATCCTCAGTCTAATTTAACATGAATAACTTGTTTTGATATATGGGAAAAATGTTTTATTTTTTAGATGCCAAAGAGAAAGACCTTGACTGGCAGGGAAAAGCGCCAGAGAGACAAAGACCGCAAGAGGGAAAAGAGGCAGGAGCAGTCCTTGCCACCATCAGACCCTCCTCCAGATTCTGCTGTTCCAGCTGGAGCAGTAGATGGAGCTATCTTAGCTCCACCCGGTAATTTTCCGGGGCAAGGCTCTATAGGGTTGCCGCCTTTTGAGGAAAAACCCTTGGCCAGGTTGCAGGCCTCTCTTCGCGAGAAAATGCAACCAACTGCCCTGAGTAACGCATCTTCTCAGGGAAGTCGTCTGTGTGCCCGAAACGGAGGCATGGCACCGTCCCCTGACTCCCCACCGTGGGTTTGTACCTCGCCGAGGGTACCTGAGCCGGACACCGTGCACGTGTCTGGCTCAGCAGGTCAGGCGCAGCTGGATATGTCATCCTCCAAGGGGGATGAGTCCAGCAGGAGATTGATTGATGCAAACTGGAGTAAAAGAACGAGATCTAAAAGGAATACTAAAAGGAATTTACATGATGAAAATGAGAATATAGAGAATGTATATGAGAGATATAAATCAGAATGTAGAATAGGAAGACTGTGTACTGGTGAAATTGGTGTTGACTATGCTTGTGGTAGTAAAGATGGACCAGTAACATTGAACAAGGTGTGTATTCAAGGCTCTTTTCATCAAGGTGACCTAATGTTTGGTGAAAATGCAGGAACACAATGTGTTGCAAACTCGTTAGCAGCATTAGCATACCATAAAGTAAAGAATTCTAATCAGTGGCAAACTTCAGATATGAATAAAGTGTTGGCAACAGGAGATGAGCTTTATACATACTTGCAGCGTAGTTCAACCATTGTCAGTAGGTATCTTTTAGTGAACGAGTTGCCCCAATTTTTTGAGTGTTTTAATACAACGTTTAAGTTCAAAGCATGCGAATCTTTATGCAGCCTAATAAATTTGTCAGATGTAGAACCAAACTATGATGAATTCAATGCATATTCACTGACAGATGCATTGCATATTGGTCTTGGCGAAACAAGTGGGTGTTTTGTATGCTTCAAGGGAAATACTTTTTTGGTTGGAAAAACAGAGGATGGCTTCTTTACATTTGATCCACATTCACGATCAAAATCGGGGTGTATGAGTGTAAGTGGAAGGAGTACAAGGATACTGTATCAATCAGTTGATGATATTTACAATCACATATTGTCCTTGGCAATGTCAATGGGAATTTCTGGAATTACTGAATGTGAAATAACAGGTGTTGATTGTTCAGTTAGCCAGTTTGCAACAACTGATAAACATTTTATTGAAATTGAGCCAGGAAAATGTACTGAGCAAAATAAAGACTTGAAATTAGCAGTTCAAGAAAACGTAGACCTTTTGACTGCAAATGTTCAGTCAGATGCTAATGGTTTTCAATCATTTGCCAATGATGATGTTCAACTCATTTGCAGTGAAAGTCATAGTATAAGTTTTCTGCCACTTTCTAACACTGTGAAATTACAGCTTTGTCAAACCCTGGGAATACCTCAGTCAGGTACAAATAGTAATGTTGAACAGGATTGCTTTGTGCAAGAAGCAGGTGCACCTAGTGAATATGTTGAAATTGAAGGAGATGGGAATTGTTTTTTCAGGGCCATTTCATTTTGTTTGATTGGAGTAGAGGATTATCATTATGCAATACGATCAGCAGTGTGTAAACATCTACTACAAAATAGAATATTGTTTGAAACTTTTGTAAGATCTACAGAAAGTTCTGTTGAAAATCACTTGAATTTAACAGGTATGTCAAATGATGGTACATGGGCAACCGAAATGGAAATTCTTGCTCTCTCTCACCTCTTGAGCACTGATATACATACATATACAGAAAATCACTGGGTTACATTCTCAGGAAAACAGGTAGAACCTATGAATGTTCAAAGCACAGGGTCATTTTATTTAGTTCATCAGGATCAGAATCACTACAATGTAGTGGTGTCAGTTACTGAGAAAGAAACGGTAAGTTCCTTGAAAAATAATGCTCTGTATGTTGGCAAGAAAGACTACAGAGAAAGATGTAGAAATCGAGATCGTATGAGGGAAATGCGTATCTTTTCATCTGCCAAAAAATTAAGTACAAATCATGAAAAGAAACTAAAGAATGAAAATTACACAGAAAGGAAATTGAGAGCAGCAAAACTGAGGTACAAGACTGACCTTCAATTTAGATTAAAGGCAATCGCAAATGGTAAGGAAAGATATAAAAGTGATGGAATTTTCAAAGCAAAGGCAAAGCAGAGGAGCTTGGAAGCTTGTAAAAAGAAATATACAACAGATGGTATCCATAAACAATACATGAAGAGAAGAAGTATTGAGAAATATAGGTCAGATATAGTACATAGAGAGGGTGTTAAACAAAGAAGTATAAATAAGTACAAGAATGATAAAGAACACAGAAAAGATGTTAAACAAAGAAGTCAAGAAAAGTACAGGAATGATGAATTGCACAGAAAGGATTTAAAACAGAGAAGTAAAGAGAAATACAGGAATGATGAAGGACACAGAGAGGATTTAAAACAGAGAAGTTTAGAAAAGTACAGGAATGATGAAGTACACAGAAAGAATTATCAAGAAAAGAGTATAGAGAAGTACAAAAATGATGAAGCACACAGATTGAATGTTAAACAAAGAAGTATTGAAAAGTACAAGAATGATGAAGAACACAGAGTCGCAATTAAACAAAGATTGAATGTTAAACACAAGAAAACAAAGAAAAGTACAAGAATGATGAAGAACATAAAAAAGGTTAAGGCTGTTAATAAAGTAAAGTATCATTTTAGTGCTGCTGAGAAAAAGAAAAAGAAGGAGAATGTTCTGAATCAGAGACGAGCACTAAAGGTAAAGTTGGAAGACGAAGAAGAAGTTGTGAAATTGTTTAAGGAAAGTGTGAGAGATGGCCCAGACTACATATGTTGCTGTTGTAATCGTTTACTGTTTGAACATCAAGTCCAACGATGCACACTTGAAATGTATGAGAAAAGTCATGAAGCTTATAAAATTGCACAGATTTGTATACAGAAAAAATGCTCCCATGATTGTACATTGTCTTGTCCAGTGCATTGCCCCCAGTCATCATTGTGGATATGCTTTACCTGTCATAGGAAAATATTGAGTGGGAATATTCCAGCAGAGGCAGCTGTTAATAAAATGTCATTAGAGGAAATTCCATGCGAGCTTAGCAGTTTAAACAGTTTGGAGCAGCATTTAATTGCTTTGCATATTCCCTTTATGAAAGTGATGGCTCTTCCACAAGGTGGTCAAAGAAATGTTCATGGGCCTGTTGTTTGTGTGCCATCAAATATGGAGAAGGCAACAGCTTTACCAAGAAATGGGGATGACAATTTATTGTTAAGAGTTAAGCTAAAACGAAAGCTAGCTTACAAGGGCTATTACGAATACCAATTTGTTAATCCAACTCATGTTAACATGGCTCTTGATTATTTAAGGAAAGAAAACAAATGGTATAAAAAGGTAGTGATAAATACCTTGTGGGAAGGAAAAAGTGACCAAAATGATTTGCTATTTAATGAGACTAGTGAATTTGTAGATGAAGAGGTGAAAGAAGATGAGAGAGATGAAACTCATGTTGCTACTGACACATGTTTACAGCCTGTAGATGTGGCACAAGAAGTTCTTGATCATTACTTTGATGATGTTTACAATATAGCACCAGGCGAAGGGAAAAATCCAGTCCGAATGTTGCAAGAAGAAGGAAACGAAGCAAAATCATTTCCACATTTATTTCCAAGTGGCAACTTTTCTTGGAATGAAGATCGAGATGTGAAAATAACCCTATCAAGATATTTTAACAACAGACTTATGAATGCTGATAACAGATTTGCTAAGGACACAAATTACATTTTCTTTTCTCAATACATGTCAGAATTGAACCAAGTCATAGAGAAAACACAAATTTCAATTCGAAAGTCTTTGTCAAAGCTTGATAGTGGAAATGCAGTAACATCTGAAATGTTACAGAATCCTGATGTTCTCTCAAAACTCTTAAGGAATGATGAGGCTTTACGGTTTATGCAACCTATTCGAGGAACACCTGCATATTGGTCAGCTTCTCAAAAAGATCTGTTTGCTATGCTTCGACAGTTAGGCATCCCAACATGGTTTTGTTCATTTTCTGCAGCTGAATTTAGATGGAACGAAATAATTGGATCAATTTTACTTCAAGAAAATGATTCTAGATCGCCCCCTGATTTAGACTGGTCAGAAAAAAGTGAAATTTTGAGAAGCAATCCAGTTACTGTTGCCAGAATGTTTGAACATAGATTCCATATGTTTCAAAGACATGTAATATTGTCACCCTCAAAACCAATAGGAAATGTTATTGATTTCTTCGTTAGAGTAGAATTTCAACAAAGGGGCTCTCCACACATGCACTGCTTGTACTGGATTGAGAATGCACCAAAATTTAATGAAGATGATGATAACACTGTTTGCGATTTTATTGATAAATATATCACATGCGCTATACCTGCTGAAAATGATGACGAAGAGCTGCGAGAAATTGTTTTAGGTGTTCAGCAACATAGTAAGAACCATTCAAAATCCTGTAGGAAAAAGGGTACAGACTGTCGATTCCACTTTCCAAGACCACCATCAGAAAGAACATTTATTACAAGACAATGTGAGGAAAATGAGGAGGACTCTGAGAAATCCGAAGGACTGAGTAAATCTCATGCTAAAGATATTTTGTTGCATGTTTGGAATGAAGTTCTTGATGATGTGAATAAAGGCAAAACTGCAGAGGAAATATTCACTAAGATGCAATTATCACAGGATACTTATGAAAGGGCACACAAGGTATTATCTGCAAAAACAAGTACTATCTTGAAACGAAATCCTGATGAAATGTGGACAAACCAATACAACGCATGCCTTCTCAAATGCTGGGATGCCAATATGGACATACAGTACATCCTTGACCCATTTAGCTGCATTGTTTACATAATTTCATACATATCCAAGTCAGAGCGGGAAATGGGAATGCTGCTGAAACAAACTCGAGTAGAATCTGCAGAGGGAAATTTAAGTGCTCGTCAAACAATAAGAAAAATTGGATCAGCTTATCTTAACCATAGAGAAGTGAGTGCCCAAGAAGCAGTGTACAGAGTTTGTAATCTAAAAATGAAAGAAGGATCAAGAAAAGTAGTGTTTGTTCCTGTTGGTGAAAATCCGACTCGATTAAGTAAACCCCTTTCACAAATGAAAAGAACATGCAAGAACGAAAATGATATGGAAGATGATGACGACAGTATTTGGATGACAAATATAGTGGAGAGATATGAAAATCGTCCTGATTTACATCCTTTTCCTGAAATGTGCCTTGCAGAATTTTGCTCAGAGTATCGCGTTTTGGCGAAATCTCAAATACCCAAGGGAGTAAAAGATGGCGTGTATGAATTGAAAAACGGAAATGGTTACATTCAGAGAAGAACAAGAGCTAAGCCAGCCATAGTAAGATATCCAAGGTTCAATCCTGAAAATGCATCAGAAAAGTATTATCAGTCAATACTACAGCTTTTTCTTCCATATTGGACCCAAGATCAATTGAAACCGCCTGGATTCAAGTTTTATCAGACATTTTACGAGGAAGGGTTTGTCAGAATAGGAACTGAAAAGAAATTACAGTCTGTGAGGATTGTGGTTGAAAACAATCATTGTAATTTCTCAAAGAATGAGGCTGCCCTTGAAAATGCTCAGGAAACTCTAGAAGTTTATGGTGAACCTGAAGATGCTTGGGCTAACCTTTGTCCAGAAACTGAAAGAAATCGAGATGAATGTCTATACGAAAAGAGAAAAACAGAACAATCAGAAAACAAAGAACAAGAAATCACTCATGAAATTGAACATGATTGCTCTTCTGATTTGATATACCATATTAGAGAAAACTCAAACTCAAGGGAAGAAATTCTGCCTTTATTGCGAAGTTTAAATGATAAACAAAAACAGGTTTTTTACATAGTTCGTGAATGGTGCTTGAGAAAAGTAGATGAGAGGAAAGTAGCTCCATTACATATCTTTGTTACCGGAGGTGCAGGAACAGGAAAAAGTCACCTGATAAAGACTATACAGTATGAGGCCTCTCGGATTTTTGAGAAAATTGCTTCATCTCCTTCAGAATTATCTGTTCTTCTCACAGCTTTCACTGGAACCGCTGCTTTCAATATTGGGGGAAACACAATTCACCACGTATTTTCTTTAACCAAAGCTCTACCTATTCCATACGAACCCCTGAAAGAACAGAGTTTGAGTGCAATGAGGGTGAAGTTAGCTTCTCTGCAGATATTAGTCATCGATGAAGTCTCAATGGTTTACAAACGACTTTTGTATTACATTCATGAACGACTGGTACAAATCAAGAAATGCAAGGAACCTTTTGGTGGTATTTCTGTTATAGCAGTTGGAGATTTTTACCAACTACCTCCTGTGAAACAGCGAAAGTTGGAAATACTTTACAAAGAAAATGATGAATATCCCATAGACTACTGGTTAGACTTCTTCAAAATTGTTGAGTTAGAAGAAATAATGAGACAACGTGACGATGTAGCATTTGCTACAGTTTTGAATTCCCTACGGATCAGAACAATAGAGGAACCACTCTCAGAAGAGGCGAAAACAATGCTTAAAGAGTGCATCAGAGATGGACCAGATGAAGTACTGCATGTGTATCCTACAAATGAAGAAGCAAATGAATATAATCTAAAGATGTTGCAAACAAGTTCTGAAGAATTGATAGAGATATCTGCGGAAGATTATCAAAAAGACAACACTACAGGAAAGCTGACTTTACGCGAAAAACCCTTCATACGGACAAGAACAGATGGGCTCTCTGCTTCTTTGCTGTTTTCTGTGAATGCTAGAGTTATGCTGACAAGAAATATCAATGTGGAAGATGGACTTGTGAATGGTGCGATTGGGCATATTTCAGCTTTTGATTTTGGACAACCTCAGCTAAGAAATAGGGTAGAAGGGATTAGAGTTTTGTTTGATAGTGAAGATATTGGAAAGTTGCATGGGAAAAAGACGCCGCATGGAAATGAAGTATTGATTCAGAGAATACAAGAAGACATCAAGGAGAAAAATTCAAAGAATGTTGTACGACATCAGTTTCCCTTGAAACTTGCATGGGCATGTACAGCACACAAAGTTCAAGGCATGACAACAAACTGTGTTGTAGTAAATTTAGATCGTACTTTCGCTCCAGGACAGGCATATGTTGCAGTAAGTCGTGTCACATCACAAAATGGTTTATTCATAGAAACAAAAGATGAAAATGCATTGTTGAAAAAAAATTATGCGAATCCAGACATAAAGTCAGCACTGTGTAAGATGGAAAAAATAATCCCAGTGCAAGATTATCCCAACTACTATGATGACCGAACCTTCAAAACAATTGTTTTACTCAATGTGCAAAGCTTAAGAGCGCATTTTCTTGACCTAAAAAGTGATACAAGATTCCTCCAAGCAGACTTTATATGTGTAACAGAAACATGGCTGACAGACAATGATAAAATCCAAAATTTTGAAATTGACGACTTTCAATTCAACCATATTACAAGGAAGCAGTCGTATGATGAAAGTGTAGACATTTTTGCTAAACTTCGAGTGTCCAAAGGAGGAGGGGTAGGTGTTTATAAGAAGAGAAACGAAAAAGCTTTAGTTCATGTTTTATCTCAGAAAAATATTGAGGGAATGGCTATAGAACTTAGTGAGGAAGACACAGCTATCATCGTAGTATATCGACCAAGTTCTCTTAATGTCAGTTGGTTCCTTGACTCCCTTCAGAGAGTTTTAGATTTTTATAAAGTATTGTTTTCTCAATGCCTTATACTTGGCGATTTCAACGAAGATGCACAATCCAAAGGACCAATTCAAAGAATGTTAGAAACCAGTGGATTTAAGCAGAAAGTGAATTTTGCAACAACAGACGGGAATTCAATGTTAGATCATGTTTACATTACAGAGCAGATGGAAGCAAGAGTAGAGGCAATGTCAGTTTATTACAGCTATCATGAAGCTGTTAAAATTTCTTTAAAAACCAGATAAAACTTAGGCCTCGTATGGTGACGTGTGCGGAGACTTGCCAAAGTTTTCGAGTTCCAGGCAACAAGAAAGATAACTCCAAAAAGGAACTTTGATACCAAGGATTTTGAAACTATTTTTTCTACATCAGTGCATAAAATTTTAATTCAATTTTTTGGTGTAATCTTATTTATTGATGCTTTTTCTATACAAAAGGAGTCTTCCTTGATTTTTCTATACATGTATTTTAGAGAAAATGAGATTTATTCATTTTTCGTAAATTAAAAAAAAAAATTATAAAAAATATGTCGATTGATAAAATTAAGTTTTTATGGTTTTTCTGTGAGCTTAAAAATATATGATAGGGTAAGACAAAATTGATTGTGCTATGTGTGAAAACGCCTTTGGAAAAAATATCTTGAAACTTGTGAAATTATTATTTTAAAAAATCTGCATAAATTACATTTTAATTCCTGGCCAGTTGTTAAAGGTTGAAATGCTTGTCAAAAATTTATATAATTCAGAAAAATAATGATTTCTAATTCAAAATAGCAACAACTATAACAAGGATATGGGTTACCCCATATCAAAAGATATTCGACTTTTAGATTTAATATGTTTAACAGTGTTTAATGACTTTAAAAAAAAAAAAAAAAAAAAAACTGTGCTGTCTAGTTTTGGAACTGGTGTAAATTTTGTGAGTCCATAGAATTACGGTCGCCCAGTTTCCTAACAAACAGTAAACATACCTGTACGTGTCTGCCAGATCAGTTTGCCTGGCCTATACACACGTGCGATGGAGTTGTCAAACGCATCTAGTGAGCTCGGAGAAACACGTTTTATTTTGCCAAAAAGTTACCATGGCAGACAATTTTTTTTCTCTTAATTAGATAATATGAATACGAATTCTGATTAATAAGAATTAAGCAATCCCAGTTTTCAGTTTAGAAATCTCAACGGTTCGGCTTTTGCTACACATTTTATAACTACACTCCCTACAGTTTACACAGTCTACACAAGAGCAGCATCTGACCTGGGGGATTGAAAATTCCGTAATTTAATAACGCACACACACACGCAGAATGATTTTTTTTCAAGAGGAAATTGTATGATAACAAGATGTGTTTGTAAAATATTGATGCCCCAGTATGGCAACATAGCAAAGATTAACCTTTTCTTAAATTCAAATCTAATAAATTGGTACCAAAAGTAGGGTATTCTCACTGGAAGACAATTGTGATATTTGAAAGTAAGCAAATGTTAAAGTTTTTTAATGAGTACAAAAATCTCCAAGGTCAAAAGGTCAATGTAATTAGTATCAAATGAAAGGACTTGCCACATTAAATACTTATGTAGAGCATGAAAGTCCTAGCCCTAGCCGTTCAGAAGATATGGCCAACGTTCAATTTCTTGAAAAGTAGGTCAAACTCAAAGGTCAAGGTCAAAGTTATTGTTATCAAATGAAAGGTCTTGTCATAAGGATCAAATATGTAAAATATGAAAGCACTAGCCCTAAGTCTTTAAAAGTTATGGTCAAGGTTTGCTTTTTTTAAGGAGGTCAATCTTAAAGGTCAAGGTCAAAGGGTCAAGGATCTTCATATCAAATGAAAGGTCTTCTCTAAAGGATTACATATATGAAGTATAAGCCATATCCCTTACCGTTCAAAAGTTATGGCCAAGGTTAAAGTTTTTTCACAAATACAGAAATCTACAAGGTCAAGGTCAAAGGTTCAAGGTTGTTGGTATACAGTGAAATGTCTTTTAACAAGTATTACATATGTGAAGTATAAATGTCCTGGTGACTACTGTTCAAAAGATATGGCCAAAGTAAAATTTTAAATTTTTTCTTAAAAAGTAGGTCAAACTCCAAGGTCAAGGTCAAAGGGTCAAAGTTATTGTTAATAAATGAAAGTCTTGTCATAAGGATCAAATATGTAAAGTATGAAAGCACTAGCCCTAGGTCTTTGAAAGTTATGGTCAAGTTTGCTTTTTTTAAGTAGGTCAATCTCAAAGGTCAAGGTCAAAGGGTCAAGTAGCTTCATATCCAATAAAAGGTCTTCTCACAAGGATTACATATATGAAGTATGATAGCACTATCCCTTACCGTTCAAAAGTTATGGCCAAGGTTAAAGTTTTTTCACAAATACAAAAATCTACAAGGTCAAGGTCAAAGGGTCAAGGTTGTTGGTATCCAGTGAAACGTCTTTTAACAATTATTACATAAGTGAAGTATAAATGTCCTGGTGACTACTGTTCAAAAGATATGGCCAAAGTAAAATTTTAAAAAATTTTCTTAAAAAGTAGGTCAAACTCCAAGGTCAAGGTCAAAGGGTCAAAGTTATTGTTATCAAATGAAAGGTCTTGTCATAAGGATCAAATATGTAAAGTGTGATAGCACTAGCCCTAAGTCTTTAAAAGTTATGGACAAGTTTGCTTTTTTTAAGTAGGTCAATCTCAAAGGTCAAGGTCAAAGGGTCAAGTAGCTTCATATCCAATAAAAGGTCTTCTCACAAGGATTACATATATGAAGTATGATAGCACTATCCCTTACCGTTCGAAAGTTATGGCCAAGGTTAAAGTTTTTTCACAAGTACAGAAATCTAAAAGTTTTAGGTCAAAGGGTCAAGGTTGTTGGTATACAGTGAAAGGTCTTTTAACAAACATTAAATATGTGAAGTATAAATGTCCTGGTGAATACTGTTTAAAAGATATGGCCAAAGTAAAATTTTAAAATTTTCATGTTAAAGTGGGTCAAACTCCAAGATCAGGTCAAAAGGTCAAATTTGGTGCTACCAAAAGAAAGGTCTTGTCACAAGGAATACACATATGAAATATGAAAGTCATAGCTCCACTAAATCAAAAGTTATGGGCAAGGTTCAAATTTTTGCGGACAAACAGACAAACAGAGAGACAGACAGACAGACAGAGAGACAGACAGACAGACACGACAAAAACTATATACCCCCGAAACTTCGTTTATGGGGGCATAATTAATGGACAAATAAGCATGAACTTAATACAATTGTTGATATAGTATTATCAATTCATCGGTGAAAAATATCAATTGAAGAATGACCTAAATATTCTCTATTATCAAACATGTTTTAAAAAAAAAAGCCTGAGGTGGGAGTAAGCGCAGGAATATTGATTTTTTTTTGCATTTCGGGGGTGAAGTGATTTTCTAAAAATATTTTGACGTTATTTTTGGTTTCTTTGACGTATGACATACACATTTTTCTTATCATGAATAATAATGTATCT
Organism: Saccostrea cuccullata; assembly: GCF_032062105.1. NCBI lineage: Eukaryota > Metazoa > Mollusca > Bivalvia > Ostreida > Ostreidae > Saccostrea > Saccostrea cuccullata. Next base: position 29,996 of record NW_026931156.1, on the reverse strand, counting down.
TCTTATCATGATGGAACTATTTTTGTCGGAATAATTTGTGCGAGTCGCCACTGACTACAGTAATATATCTTGAACTGATAGTAAGCACTGATCGGATATATTAAAAATTTTAAAATTCGTTGAAACAATGAAAAAAATATGAGCATTTGGACCTCCAGTATGGGAAATATATAACTCTTGCTAAATTCTGGCCTATCAAAAACTAACTTGTACTGGTGTCTCATTATATCGCGGTACTTAATTCTTTTGTATTAAAAGTGTAATTCCAAATTTTTACTTTTAACTTTCATCAAATATGGTATTCATTAACTAAACTTTGGCCTAACCTTTAAGTATCAAATTACTTTCCAAGTTTGCATCGTTTAGTTGTAGTCTATTTTTAAAACAGGAAGTCTTATTTACCTCCTAAATTGGAGAGTCCCATTGTATCGTGGTATGGGAAAACATGGGAGCTTGCAGTTGACATGGACTTCAATTTTTATATTAAATTTTACAATGTAATACTACATGAAAACTTAACAAAAATACAAACTTAAGACTTTTTATAAATGTGATCTTTATTATTGGTTTTACTAGATTAAAAATTCATTGGTCTAGATATGAAATGAAAACGGCAATTGAAATCTCAAAAATTACATTTTATTTGAATAATTTTTTTCTAAAGGGTGTTTCATACATTTTAATCATCACAAAAGTCAGCATTCAGACGACAGACATAGATACCTAGTCCATCAAAAAAAAGGATATGAGCTTTGAATCCGAATTTTTGGAATATACTGCGATACAGTGGAACCCGCGATGTAATGAGAATTGACGATATATTTCATTTGTTTGTCGATTTTTTTTTTGGTTTGAATATTTATAAGCCGACAGGAAACTACATATAAATATCAGCAAGTGCCTAGTAGCACATGGTCAACTCAGACTTCGAGTCGGAGAGGTCTCAGCTTTTAACCATGTTCAAGTACCATATACCACTATATAATATTCATGGATATTATAAATCACATCTACACCTTTAAATTACTCACGTCTGTATGTTAAGACACCGTTTGATACTTTGAATAAGCTGCATTAGGCCTAGTCAATTTCTACTCTCCAGGGAACCAATAAACAGACAACGTTCATAGATCTATAACGTATAAGGCCGATCCCGACCCGAAATCATTACTGCAAGGTCTAGAGCCAGCATCAGCTTTTCCAACCACACTACCCGGTTCAAAATGTGAATATTTTGTACCTATTCCATTAGTTCGAGTAAAACAAAGTACAGGTCAGATTTGAAATTGATTAGAGAATTTCTCAGGATGTATACGGCATTAAAGATTTCGGAATAAACTTTGGCATGATGAAGATTCAGGGGCGGATCCACCGATTTTTTAAAAAAGAGGAGGGGATCGATCTACGTCAGTGCAAGGAATCGCACAACAGGAACTCCAAGGCACTTTTCAAAAGGGCAAGTCCCATAATGAGTTGAAAAGCCCAAAATTGATAAATAAATAAAACATAATAAACCTGTGCACCACACCGTAATTAAATTCTATTTCAAGGAGGGGTGCATGTGAGTATTTTGACCTTCCGGCAGCAAAAAATGCAGAGGAGTAGAGGGCATCAGTCAAATCACAAGACACTCATGGGCCACATCGTTTATCTGAGCACTGAGGCTGGAGAAAAAGCAAATATGTCACAGAGTGAATAAATTAATATTATAATAAATACAAATACAATTTTTGTATTAATGATTTGTGACTTTATATACTAATCATTTCATCATCATCATCATCATCACCTATACAGCATATGCGTATATAGTAGATTACAGTCCTCTGGAATTTACTATGTGTTAAGCTAGTTCATTGAAGAAGTCGCTTATTCATATTGCATGGGGATGCGGAATGCCCATTGGTTGGTTTGGAAGTGTGAAAGGTCAAAGCTGTTTGTGTCAGAATGTAGCGGCTTGAAGGTGTATTATTGGTTGATATTTTAGAGTGAGAAGTGTGTGTGTGGTTTTTTTTAGTTTGGAACCAAATACGCATCCTTGGCCCCAAACACCCCTAATAATTCACTCCACCCTAAGATAGTCAGAATAAAGGATGAGTTTATCTCCTTATCCATGAAGTCTTTCATTTAATTAAAGTCCTACACGCTATATGAACGCCGACTTTTGTGTGAAACAAAATGATTAATGATTTGAAACAAATGAAGTGTAATGAAAAATAATACTTTCCACAAAATTTTACCATAGACTTCGTTGTAATAACAAAACAATTGAGCAATATCTGGCAATGAAGAATTCAGTCTTTTCATGAATATTGATGAAGGAACAACAAACTTGCAATAGATCAATTGATAATTCTAAAATAAAACTCATTCTCAAGTCGAGTGTCTGATTTCACAATCTTCTTACAGGGGTCTGATAGGCCATATTTCAGACAATGTGAGCAAAATATGTGCGGTTGAATTTCTTTCATATTATATATATAGTAAGAGAGATTTTGTGTCCTAGAACAAAATATCAAAGTTTCAAAAAATTTGAATTTGAGGAAAAAATTGGCCTATCTGTTGTATCCTACCTTAATTATCTAATTAAAGAGAACAGTTGAAATATTCTAAAATGTGTGAGTGTAAGCGTATGAGTGTATTCATTTATTTTACAGGTCACCTTGGTTGTTCTTATTGTTGTTATCATTACATACATCCCAAAGTAATTGAATCGTAAAAAAAAAAAACACCAGCCGTGTTATTGCTCTTTATACATGAAGTAAAATATATTGCGGCTGTAACCATTGAAAACACCGCTTCAAATTTTTAAATGCAAATATCTCGGGAATGCCTTTTTTGGTTTTAAAACAAATTACATATTTTGCATTCTCAAATGAGTCTCTATTAACAATTAAAACACAAAAAAATATTGAAAAACAAAAAAGTTGAAAAATTACGATTTTTTTTAAATTCGCTTCCGGTAGTTTCGACCGGAAGTGTTGACGACGCACGAAAAGGCGATTCTGCAAACCACAAAGTCATGATCTATCATCTCCAATAAGTCTCCAGTTTATATCTGTAGCCATTTTTGAAAAAAATGCGCGACAAAAATGCATTTTAAAATCAGGAAATCGTCCATAACTTGGCACCGGAAGTGACGTCGAATTTTTCAAAAAAATTTCAATGTAACAATTTCATATATGACACATATTTTGGGAAAGTTTCATTGAAAAGCGCTGAATAGTTCTCGAGAAATCGCGTGCACAAAATTTTGTCGAAAAAAAAAATAATAATAATAACTAGATGAGATCTCGTTGCGAGCAACGAGTAGGTCTTCCGTTGAATTTCTCGATAAGATGAGATGTGATTTTGACTGAGATATTCGTTAAAAGAGAATGACATTAAGTTTTCCTTCAATGAATTTAAAGTTTCTCATTTTTATCACGATTTTCTGAACATCTTTTGTTCAATATGGCTTATAAAAAAATACCCCCTCCTTTCAAGACGTAAAGCATGACAAAAAATAGCATTTTGGCCCCATTGCGACCCCTTATTACGTAAGATATGGCCAAAATTTTATATTATATTGTTGCAAGTCGTTAAGATGTATATCTTTGCTTCTGTAATGTATCACAAAATATTGATCATTAAAGAGGTACAGATGCAAGACTTTTGGCCCCTTTAAGCCCCTATTTTAAGGTGTCAGCCCCTTTTTCTTGATATCAAATGAAAGGTCTTGTAATTTCAAAGACTTTTTGTTCAACACCTATTCAGAGATTTCTTTTCGTTGTGGAGATATGCTTCATATAGATATTTAGGGGCCACCCCTACAAGTCCTTAATGGGGCCATTTTTCAAAAATTCAAAGTATGCATATTGTTTAGAATATTATTCTGACCATCTTTTGTTCAATATTGCTTATCAAAATATTCCCCATTTTCAAGATATGAATCGTCAAATATTTAGCATTCTGGCCCTTTGTGACCCCTAATTACGTAACATATGATCCAAATTCTATCATATATTGTTGCATATTGTTAAGATGAATACCTTTGCTTCTATAATGTATCACAAAATATTGATCATTTAAGAGTTAAAGATGAAAGACTTTTGGCCCCTCTGAGCCCCTAATTTGAGGGGTCAGCCCCTTTTTCTTGATATCAAATGAAAGGTCTTGTGATTTCAAAGACTTTTTGTTCAACACCTATTCAGAGATTTCTTTTCATTGTGGAGATATGATTCATATAAATATTTAGGGGCCACCCCTACAAGTCCTTAATGGGGCCATTTTACAAAAATTCAAAGTATGCATATTGTTGAGAACATTATTCTGACCAACTTTTGTTCAATATTGCTTATCAAAATATTCCCCCTTTTTGAGATATAAAGCGTCAAAGATCTGACATTCTGGCCCCTTGTGACCCCTAATTACGTAACACATGATCCAAGTTGTATCATATATTGTTGCAAATCGTTAAGATGAATACTTTTGCTTCTGCAATGTATTACAAAATATTAATCAATAAAGAGTTAAAAATGAAAGATTTTTGGCCCCTCTGAACCCCTAATTTGAGGGGTCAGCCCCTTTTTCTTGATACTAAAGGAAAGGTCTTGTGATTTTGAAGATTTTTTGTTCAACACTTATTCAGAGATTTCTTTTCGTTGTGGAGATATGCTGAATGGAAATATTTAGGGGCCACACCTACAAGTCCTTAATGGGGCCATTTTTCAAAAATTCAAAGTATGCATATTGTTAAGAATATTATTCTGACCATCTTTTGTTCAATATTGCTTATCAAAATATTCCCCATTTTTGAGATATAAAGTGTCAAAGATTTGAAATTCTGGCCCCTTGTGACCCCTAATTACGTAACATATGGTCCTAATTGTATCATATATTGTTGCAAATCGTTAAGATGAATACCTTTGCTTCTATAATGTATCACAAAATATTGATCATTTAAGAGTTAAAGATGAAAGACTTTTGGCCCCTCTGAGCCCCTTATTTGAGGGGTCAGCCCCTTTTTCTTGATATCAAATGAAAGGTCTTGTGATTTCAAAGACTTTTTGTTCAACACCTATTCAGAGATTTCTTTTCGTTTGGAAGATATGCTGAATGGAAATATTAAGGGGCCACCCCTACAAGTCCTTAATGGGGCCATTTTACAAAAATTCAAAGTATGCATATTGTTTAGAATATTATTCTGACCATCTTTTGTTCAATATTGCTTATCAAAATATTCCCTCTTTTCAAGATATGAAGCGTCAAAGATTTAGCATTCTGGCCCCTTGTGACCCCTTATTACGTAAGATATACTTAAAAGTTGAAAATATGTTGTTGCAAATGGTCTAAAATTAATAAAAATCGAAAAATCGAGCAGAAAAAATGATAAAATTTTTTGGACACACGGGGGATCGAACCCGGGTCGCCCGCGTGACAATCCAACGCGCTAACCATTCGGCCATCGGGATCGCCGCTTCGCGTTTTCAAATGCAAATATCTCGAGATTGGCTTTTTCGATTTTCAAACAAATTACATATTTGGCTTCTGCAAAAGGGTCTCTATTCAATTCTAAAACAAAAATATTAAAAAAGAAAAGTTGAAAAATTACGTTTTTTAAATTCGCTTCCGGTTTCGACCGGAAGTACTGACGTCGCACGAAAAGGCGATTCTGCAACGCTATAAGTCATGAACTATCATCTCCAATTAATCTTCAGTTCATATCTAAAGCAGTTTTCGCTACTAAATCAAGACAAAATTGCATTTTAAAATCAGAAAATTGTCCATATCTCACGACCGGAAGTGACGTCATCGACGAAAAAAATTTCCAATAAGGTTCAGATCAGTACCTATCAGATGTTAAAGTTTCATGAGAATCGGTCCAGTAGTTTACGAGAAATCGCGTGCACAAAATCGGTAAGAATAATAATAATAATAATAATAATAATATCGTAATAGGGAATAAAAGAAACCGAGCAACGAAAGGTCTTCCGTTTTCTCGATAAGATGAGAATTACAAGATTTTCGCCTAGGTTCATGTCAAAATATGGCGGACACAAAATAATTCCTTAATTTTCCTCTTTAAAAATTCGAGCATTCCTGCATTGGACAGGTCTGATGTTTGATATGATAATAAACCCTGTGTAAATTTCTTAGTTTAGCGGAATCATGAACATTTTCGGCGTGATGAAGTAGATGAGGCCACCGCGCAGCTGCGAGCGGATCAATGAATTAAAAAAGATGGAAATAGAGATTTGATTTCTTTTATTTTATTTAATGACATTATTCATATGGGGCAAAAAAATTCAAAGTAATGCATATTGTTTAAATGCAGCTGACAATCTTTTGTTTTCTCAAAATAATTTTTTTTTAATGAAATAATTATAAATTCTACAGACAAAACATAGGAAGAATTTGCTTGATTGCAAAAATATTGATCAGAAAGTTATAATGCATAAGGGGAACTTGAGGGGTTTTTTTTATGAATGAAACTTTTAAAACGTTACTTGTAAGTTGTGTATGTTGTATCTGCGAATTCTACGGGGCTGCGCGCTTCCGAGGGGGGGGCTGTTTTGAATATAGACTTGTAAATTACCATTATTTTTAACATGAATTAAGCCTGCATTTTCAACTTTAAGAAGAGTGCCTTGTTATATAAATGTCATGGTCATTTTATGTAAATGTAAAACATTAAAGCGGAATGAAATATTTCAATGAAAGAAAGGTGGGGGCAGGTTTCTTTCAATTTTTCTTGAAAAAAAAAATTTTAAAAAAAAAAGAGATTTCTGGGGGAAGGGTTAAAATGAAACACATGACATTTTTCATACATTTTATTTGCTAAAAACTCCTCTTTTGTTCAACCAGAGAAGGTTTTCAAAGGTATTCCCCATCACGAATATACCTTACCTGCACAACGGCACCATTATTACCCGCGCAGCCTATTTATGAGAAAATGAAATCAATATTTTTTAGTGTTAAGAAAACGTTGAACCTACGCTTGCGAAAGTTCTTTTTGACATTCAAAGATATTTAATTTCTTCTTTATCAAATCAAGAAACTGGTTATACGTTAAATCAGCAAATAGGGGCCTTTACTTATGCCATGAATATCACATAAAAAGATAGAAAGAAAGACAAAGAAATTTAAAAAATCGACTTTTAATCCCCTTTTTCGCGACGACCGGAAGAATTGACGACGGACAAAATGTTGTTCGACACATCTTCAAGTTTCATGATCTATGATAAATCCGACACAGTAAACTTTCATATCTTAAGCTGTTCGGGAGAAATGGATGCCAGAAGTTGGTCAATACGAAAATAATAAGAATAACTAGATGAGATCTCGTTGCGAGCAACGAGTAGGTCTTCCGTTGAATTTCTCGATAAGATGAGATGTGATTTTGACTGAGATATTTGTTAAAAGAGAATGACATTAAGTTTTTCTTCAATGAATTTTAAGTTTCTCATTTTTATCACGATTTTCTGAACATCTTTTGTTCAATATGGCTTATAAAAATACCCCCTCCTTTCAAGACGTAAAGCATGACAAAAAATAACATTTTGGCCCCATTGCGACCCCTTATTACGTAAGATATGGCCAAAATTTTATATTATATTGTTGCAAGTCGTTAAGATGTATATCTTTGCTTCTGTAATGTATCACAAAATATTGATCATTAAAGAGGTACAGATGCAAGACTTTTGGCCCCTTTAAGCCCCTATTTTAAGGTGTCAGCCCCTTTTTCTTGATATCAAATGAAAGGTCTTGTAATTTCAAAGACTTTTTGTTCAACACCTATTCAGAGATTTCTTTTCGTTGTGGAGATATGCTTCATATAGATATTTAGGGGCCACCCCTACAAGTCCTTAATGGGGCCATTTTTCAAAAATTCAAAGTATGCATATTGTTTAGAATATTATTCTGACCATCTTTTGTTCAATATTGCTTATCAAAATATTCCCCATTTTCAAGATATGAATCGTCAAATATTTAGCATTCTGGCCCTTTGTGACCCCTAATTACGTAACATATGATCCAAATTCTATCATATATTGTTGCATATTGTTAAGATGAATACCTTTGCTTCTATAATGTATCACAAAATATTGATCATTTAAGAGTTAAAGATGAAAGACTTTTGGCCCCTCTGAGCCCCTAATTTGAGGGGTCAGCCCCTTTTTCTTGATATCAAATGAAAGGTCTTGTGATTTCAAAGACTTTTTGTTCAACACCTATTCAGAGATTTCTTTTCATTGTGGAGATATGATTCATATAAATATTTAGGGGCCACCCCTACAAGTCCTTAATGGGGCCATTTTACAAAAATTCAAAGTATGCATATTGTTGAGAACATTATTCTGACCAACTTTTGTTCAATATTGCTTATCAAAATATTCCCCCTTTTTGAGATATAAAGCGTCAAAGATCTGACATTCTGGCCCCTTGTGACCCCTAATTACGTAACACATGATCCAAATTGTATCATATATTGTTGCAAATCGTTAAGATGAATACTTTTGCTTCTGCAATGTATTACAAAATATTAATCAATAAAGAGTTAAAAATGAAAGATTTTTGGCCCCTCTGAACCCCTAATTTGAGGGGTCAGCCCCTTTTTCTTGATACTAAATGAAAGGTCTTGTGATTTTGAAGATTTTTTGTTCAACACTTATTCAGAGATTTCTTTTCGTTGTGGAGATATGCTGAATGGAAATATTTAGGGGCCACACCTACAAGTCCTTAATGGGGCCATTTTTCAAAAATTCAAAGTATGCATATTGTTAAGAATATTATTCTGACCATCTTTTGTTCAATATTGCTTATCAAAATATTCCCCCTTTTTGAGATATAAAGTGTCAAAGATTTGAAATTCTGGCCCCTTGTGACCCCTAATTACGTAACATATGGTCCTAATTGTATCATATATTGTTGCAAATCGTTAAGATGAATACCTTTGCTTCTATAATGTATCACAAAATATTGATCATTTAAGAGTTAAAGATGAAAGACTTTTGGCCCCTCTGAGCCCCTAATTTGAGGGGTCAGCCCCTTTTTCTTGATATCAAATGAAAGGTCTTGTGATTTCAGACTTTTTGTTCAACACCTATTCAGAGATTTCTTTTCGTTTGGAAGATATGCTGAATGGAAATATTAAGGGGCCACCCCTACAAGTCCTTAATGGGGCCATTTTACAAAAATTCAAAGTATGCATATTGTTTAGAATATTATTCTGACCATCTTTTGTTCAATATTGCTTATCAAAATATTCCCTCTTTTCAAGATATGAAGCGTCAAAGATTTAGCATTCTGGCCCCTTGTGACCCCTTATTACGTAAGATATACTTAAAAGTTGAAAATATGTTGTTGCAAATGGTCTAAAATTAATAAAAATCGAAAAATCGAGCAGAAAAAGTGATAAAATTTTTTGGACACACGGGGGATCGAACCCGGGTCGCCCGCGTGACAATCCAACGCGCTAACCATTCGGCCATCGGGATCGCCGCTTCGCGTTTTCAAATGCAAATATCTCGAGATTGGCTTTTTCGATTTTCAAACAAATTACATATTTGGCTTCTGCAAAAGGGTCTCTATTCAATTCTAAAACAAAAATATTAAAAAAGAAAAGTTGAAAAATTACGTTTTTTAAATTCGCTTCCGGTTTCGACCGGAAGTACTGACGTCGCACGAAAAGGCGATTCTGCAACGCTATAAGTCATGAACTATCATCTCCAATTAATCTTCAGTTCATATCTAAAGCAGTTTTCGCTACTAAATCAAGACAAAATTGCATTTTAAAATCAGAAAATTGTCCATATCTCACGACCGGAAGTGACGTCATCGACGAAAAAAATTTCCAATAAGGTTCAGATCAGTACCTATCAGATGTTAAAGTTTCATGAGAATCGGTCCAGTAGTTTACGAGAAATCGCGTGCACAAAATCGGTAAGAATAATAAACCTTAATAAGAAACAGAGTAAAAACAATATGTTCCCCAACTTCGTTTGGGGAACATAAATAATAACTAGTGCTAATTGTAACGGGGACCGTTACAGATGTTCCCCAAACGCTCCCCAACTACCTTTTGGTGCCATATTCCCTGTAAGCATCATTAAATAAGACAAAAACTTATGCATTTGAGACTTTAACAACGCCAAGTTTATTCAAATTTTAGCATTGCATGCGTGCAAATGTGAATGCATGTGCGTAATGACCATATCATCTTGTCTACACAATCTATATATATTTTTTATATACCAAATATTAACGTATTTAATCCAAAAGTATTAAAAAATACGCTCATTTAAGTGTATTTTTGATTTATGTAATTTCATGTGCACGCATGTGCATACATGAGCATGGTGATCATATCTTCTTGTAGAAGTACTTTACATCTATCTATGTTCTAAATCCTACCCCGTTTGGTTGAAAACCAAGGGATAAATTGCTGTTTAAAGTTTCAGCCAATCAGATTACAGTGCACGTACACGCACGTTTATGCATGTGCATGGTAACCATATCGTCTTGTAGAAGTTCATTATATCTATCTATGTTCCAAATTCCATCCTGTTTGGTTGAAATCAAGGGAGTCATAACTATTTAAAGTTTCAGCCAATAAGATTGCAGCACACGTGCATGCACATGTTTTCATGATAATTGCTATATATCATGTTGTAGGGTATCCTAATGCATGGCTATGTTCAAAATTTCATAGGATTTCGTCGAAAAACAAGAAAGTTATAGAGACTTTAGTTTCAGCCAATCAGAGCGAAGCGCACGTGCATGCGCGTGAGATCTTGCTTTTTTGACCATGTCATCTTGTCTACGCTATTAATATATCCTTACATTATAAATTGCAAAAGATTTCATAAAAAAATAGAAAAGTTACGGCTATATCAATTATATTGGTCATTTCACGTGTTGCACGTGCGCGCTCTTGCAAGCACGTGCGCTCAAAATGGCATGTTGAGAATGTCATCTTATCTACATTTATAATATGTCTATATATTCTAAATATCAAAGCATTACATCAAAAAATGTAAAAGTTACGGCAATTTCAAGTATATTGGTCATTTCACGTGTTGCACGTGCGCGCTCTTGCAAGCACGTGCGCGAAAAATGACCTTCGTTCCGCATATCTACATAACATGCCTACTTATCCTAAAAAGGTTTCCCCTTAATCGGATGTGTACTTTACAAGATCATTCGCGGACAAAATTTTCCCAAGAAGAAAAATAATAATAATAAGAAACAGAGTAAAAACAATATGTTCCCCAACTTCGTTTGGGGAACATAATAATAAGAAACAGAGTAAAAACAATATGTTCCCCAACTTCGTTTGGGGAACATAATAATAATAATAATAATAATAAGAAACCGAGTAAAAACAATATGTTCCCCAACTTCGTTTGGGGAACATAATTAAGAAAACATTAGTTTTTAAAAATATATATAATTTGGTGTCCCCCTAATATTTAAAAACCATATTGTATGCCTTAAGGGGACATATGCAATATATATACCTTAGGGAGACATATGCAATATATATACATTAGGGAGACATTTGCAATATATATACCTTAGGGAGACATATGCAATATATATACATTAGGGAGACATTTGCAATATATATACCTTAGGGAGACATATGCAATATATATATACATTAGGGAGACATTTGCAATATATATACCTTAAGGACACATATGCATTATATATACATTAGGGAGACATTTGCAATATATATACCTTAGGTAGACATATGCAATATATACCTTAAGGAGACGAATGCAATGTTTATACATCTTAAGTAGACCGTATTTATTTACAAGAATGGATACATTCAACCTTAGGGAACCCAAGTTATTTTCTTATTAAAATATACTGATTTCGCCCAAAAATATCTTGCATTTTTTAATATCAAGATTTGTAGACGTTATGTATAGAAACAAATATTTCTTATACTATAAGATTTTATATTTACCAACGCCTCTCCATCCTCCACCTTTCTCTTTTTCTGGTAACATTCTTTTAACAGCAGTTATACTATAATATTTTATATTTACCAACGCCTCTCCATCCTCCCCCTTTCTCTTTTTCTGGTAACATTCTTTTAACAGCATAACATGTAATATTTTTTGGCTCTAATCTGTTGAAGTAGCAACCTATAGTAAACTTTAATTTTATATAAAAACTTTAAACCTTTAATTAAAGGTATAATCCATTAATGACTATACCATTTATGATAAAATATGTTTAAGGAATCACTGTCTAGTTTTGAGAGTATGCCAGGGCATCAACAATAGTGGGAAACATGGGATAATTTGCATAACGGCCCGTTATGCTAAAACTATCCCATGTTTCCCACTATTGTTGATGTCCCTGGCATACTCTAAAAACTAAACAGTGACTCCATATATTTCCATTTAATTGTGAAGTAAAATTGTAGACATAAAAATTAAAAATATAGACTAATCGATTTAAATTACACGACGAATTCCATGCCAATTTCAATAGTCCTCGCACACTGATGTCAAACACAAAGGCAGCCGCACGAGATTTACATGCATATTTGGCTTCCTTTAGCGTCAGACAGAGAGACAGATGTTCACGAGATTTGCATGCGTATGACGCCTCCTTACCTGCTGACCTATCGACCTGCCTAATTTACATGTCGGCAGAATTATCAAGAATATACTCCCAAAACTTTCAAAGAGTTATCACAGAGAAAAAAATTAGAAATGGAAATATAAGTCAATTATCACCTGTTTTTTATTCCATGCACTGACTATTAGCATTAAATTTTAGACCACTTTCCATGTCTGCGCCAAGTAGGCAATTCTTCATTTCATTTGTCTAATGTTAGATAACCTCAATTGCGTTAACATGGTCGATATAAACGAACTTTGAAAAGAAAATTTATTTTTTAAAGTGAGTTAGCTTGGTCCCAAATTTAACGCACTTTGAATTTTTTCAAAGTGCTTAAATTTTCATAGTGCGTTATAACAGTGTGTCCACGGATTACGCCAATATTTAGTCGGGCTTAAATTGCGTTTTCGTACAAACAATATCTTCAGTCTCAGGACTAAGTACAGTCGTTTGACCAGTTCCGGATTTCTGCCAGTTCCGAATAATTAGTAATGTAAGGACTGATTTTTAATAAATTCAACGGTGTAAAAATATATTTTTTTAACGGTAAGAAGGCTTATTTATTAGCGTTTGAATTATGCGAAGTTTTGATTATTTACCCTCAGTTTGGTTTCATTATCGTCCTCGAAACAGTCGACATACTTTTACAGCGCATCAAACGTGAATCACCGCGACGCGCAAGTCTGAAGAAAAATCTCTGTAGATTTATATTTTTTTCAAATAAAACCACGTTCCAGGCATCAAAAGTAAGTTTGATATGTACTCTAACATATACTAAAAACTTGTCAGTAATAAATGTTTAGAACACTGGAAGATATCGAAATATTTTGCGTCTTCTTCTTTTACCAGTTCCGAATACCCATTTTAAACACTTTTATAAATTCACTCTCCGTTGTTTTCTTCATTGTAAGCCTGATGTATTATATCCCCGCTTGTAAAACGGGAGGAAAGGGGTATATAGTAAAGGAATGTTTGTCCATCCACCCGTCTTTATGTCCGTCCGTGCGTCTAACTGTACGTTCGTCCGTCTGATATGCTCTAGGTTATCTAGTTTTAATCCGCAACCCCTCTTCTACCACTGAATGAAGTTTATTGAAGCTTCACAGAATTTAATGAGTCTTTCACGGAATCTTTGTTTAACAGTGCCAAAGGTAAAACTATTTTATTTTTAGACCAGGCACAAAATTTGGGCTCCCTGAGAAAAACATAGATACCGCTACTCTTTGTAATTGAAAGGCTTATCCATCTCTAATCCGCAATTCCTCCTATACCACTGAATAAGGTTTAATGATACTTTCACAGATTCTTGATTACATTGTGACATAATGAACTTTTATTTTACATTTTGATCTGACACTAATTTCAGGTCTACCAGAGCAAAACTTGTAATTTGTCTTAATTAATCATAAAGAAGGTGTGGTGTATCATTAAAATGAGCTCAGTACCCACAGTACCTCTAGTTTCTCTTCAACCTTTGGAAATACAAATGATATTGGTAAGAAATCAATTTAACTTTTCTTAGGCATGCTAATGGATAACATCTGGGACGTATATTTTTTTAAGTTGAATTGAATAAGAATTTCTGGGCTATCCGGAACTCGTCGGCTTATTCGTAACTGGTAAAAATGACACCTATGGTAACATGCGTAATAATTTTTTTTAAAGGCAGGATAAATTTTTATAAAACAATAGTTGATTCCACAAGTCATCAAACGACCTTGACAAAACACTTAAATTTTGAAATAGTGTCTAGTATATTTATAGTTCAGCCGAATCGGTTTCTTATTCGGAAGTGGCCAAACAACTGTACTTGACACCGCTGCATTGCACATGAGCAAAAAATATAAACATACGGCCACATATAATTGAATTTAAATGAAAAAGCATATGAATTTTGGGAGACATAAATTGTAGAAAACATGCATCTTAAATCTACTTATTATAAAATACGGTATTAACGACTTGTAACATGCCATCTGATTAAACTCTAAAAGTAAAGGTCTATGAAGAGAAATGTTTTTGTAAATGTATTTTTCACACATTCACACTCTCTCCCTTCCCCATCCCCAGGTTCACCCCTTGGATTTGATACTGGAATAGAGAGAGAACTCGTTACAATATTGTATATGTAACTCGGCATACATAATGGACTAGTCAACTAAATTATTAAGAATCATTGAAATAATACAAAATATGCATCATCATGAAAAATTACAGATCTTTCCATAATGTTACATGTACAATGTACCTTATATGCCATACTATTTGCTCCATAGGCGTAGTCACAGGGGGCAGCGGGGGCATTATCCCCCCCCCCCCACACACACAGACACTTTTAGATGTGAGGGAGGGGGGGGGCAAGAGGTATGTCACTTTTTAATGAACAACAAAATCACAGCTATTTTCCCCCCAATACTACCTCTATTAAAGGAAATGTTCATTGAAGGGATAGTTGCCCCCTCCCTACTTGTTGACCCTAGTATAGTTATATCCAGGAATTGTGAAAAAAAATGGAATTGAAAGTACCTTGCCTTTAAAAAAGTTGGCCATTACCCCCCCCCCCCCCCCCTTTCTCTTCTTTTTTCCTCTTTTGAACGCTAAAAACCTTTTCTGCACGTAAGAGTAGTTCCTTGAGTTTTCTTTTCAAAGGTGAGGGAGACATAGTCATCAGTAAACAAAACTTCCATGTGAGAAACTTTTTGGAAAATTAAAAATTGTAATTTTCTTTCCCAAATCTAAAAATCTTATTTGGGTGTCCTTCCTTTCAATTCCTAAACTTTATAACTACATTGTATGGTTCTTCCTACCAACGTACTAAACTCTTTAACAGGGTTCAAGGTAATTTTCATTCCTCGCCTACTTTACTCTTGATTTGTACTTAAATAATTAAACCTCCCTGACCACACTCTATAGATTCATGCGTCTAAACGTGAAGCAAACAGGTAAATTAGATTTGGAGTTTTCGAGCACGATATATACATGTACAAGTATATATTTTTAAGAGGCCCACTTCGTTTTACGATTGGTTGAAAAATGTACCCCTCCAAAAAAGTACGTTTTTAATAGGTTTCTTTCTAGTGAATGATAAAAGTACACGGTGTTGTGGATATACAATGCCTCATCATAAATAAAATACAGTGGAGCCCCGTTTATCCGGACGCTTTGGTTCCCATTCAATTTGTCCGGATATGTGAAGCATCCGGATATCTGAATCACAAGTTAAACAAGACAGAATAACATTTAAAAATTTCGTTCCGATGGAAAATCGTCCGGATACTCTAGCATCCGGATATCTGGCGTCCGGATATCTGAAGGTCCACTTTATACAATTAAATGCGTATTAATGCAGGATTGTCAAAATTAAAGATACAGTATTAAATTGAATCCCAAATAAGGCAATCATTTATGAAGAAATTTAGAGTATTACAACTCTCTCCCCGGTTGGGTGTATACCCCCTCCCCAATTTCCACTCCCCAAAATCTTCATAGTTAAGAACTCATGCCTACCAATGAGTAGACGTATTTTGGCCAAACTTAAGCATGCTGTATACAATCGCTTTGCGCTACGTGTCTTTGATGAAACGGGCCACAGACCCTTGATTTTAAGACCCCCCAAACCCCTGAGTTCTGTATCTGAATTTAAAAATAACAATCTAAATTTATAATTTAAGATATAATGCTCCTCTGCTAGTAGACATTTTCGGTTGGGTGAACTTCTACAGCTGATATTGACTACGGATAAAGAAGTGTGGAAATCATGTTGTGCCAAAATGAAATCACTAATACAAACATGTGATATACATGTAATCTAAATCAATCAAAATGATTATTAGATATACATTCGATTCTGCATTTTTAAACAAAAAAAGTTCAAAACAATAAAAAGAATTCCATACAAATCATGTTACACCTGCGCAAAAATACCAAATGCGAAACTTTAATACTACTCAGGCAAAAAGCAAGGGGGGGGGGGGGACTTTTTTCTCAACATTATTGTTACTATTGAAAATGTTCATTGAAATGCTGGTTGCCCCCTTTTAACTACAGTTAAGTATATCAAGGAAATCTAGTATTGTATGCCAAAAAAGAATTGCCACTGTAAGAAGTTGGCTTTGAAAAAAAAATTGGCTCTACCCCCAACTCCATCCCCTCCCCCCCCCCCCCCCCTCTCCTCCCAAAACAAAAAAATTATTTTGGAATTTGGGCAATTTTCCTTTTGGTTGGTCTTTCTCTTCTAAAAACGATGCTATGTCTCTGCTACTAATTGATAACATATACTCATTATATATGAACCACAGTATTTCTGAAATTTCGATGTGTTAGGAATGAATTTTAACAATGACATATGAAATTCATGGTTTTATGAATCTTACTAGGGGGGGGGGGGGGGGGCATGGGAGCTTCCCTCATTATATAATTATGCAACTTATAATAATAAACAAAAAAATAAAGAAAAAAAATATGTATCTGCCCCAACATCAGCACATCTTGGCTTGTGAAGGAACAGACACGTAGCATCAGCGGGCAAAATGTTAAAAAATAAACGTTATACTTTTGAAAATGTTCCTTGAACATTGCCATTTCCCCACCTCAAGCAGCATAGTTACATAATCTAAATAGGGTAATGTTGTAGTTCAGATCAGATCAGGACAAAGTTTACCGATCGCGAGGTGGGGGGGGCTTGAATTTTAACCTCCAGTGGATCATGATTTAGACAAACTAGAATCTACACTAACTGAAGATAATTCCATACTAGATATCATTGAGATGGTGGCCATGATCTTAAAGGGACCAGCTTTCAACAATGAACATGAAAATTTAAGGTAGTTTCAAAGGGTTTATTTTGAAGAGGAGCATTTGTGTACATGTAATACAGTAAAAGTCATTTAGTACGACTTCAATGATATTGCGAATTTACAGATATATATAGAAGTTATCCTGTATCCCCAGTTATATAAATGTACTGGAATTTAAGGAAAAATTTTATGCACCAAAGAAAGATTTTAAATAGAGAGGCTAATTCTGACCATGACCTAGAAACTTCGACCAAGTTAACTGCACATTGAACAGTGGAACTCTGTGAGTGAAGTAATAGCCAGATTGGGCCAAGCAGAAAGAAGATTTGCTCTTGACAAGGATTTTTCATAAAATTCTGCTATGACCTTGACCTTGACCTAGAAACATGGTTCAAGGTCACTGCACATAGGTTACCAAAAGGCACTCTGTGGGTGAAGTTTGAGCCAGATTGGGCAAAGGAGAGAGAATATATGCTCCTGACAAGGATTTTAATAGAATTCTGCTATGAACTTGACCTTTGACCTAGAAACATGATTCAAGGTCACTAAACACTGGTTACCTAAAGGCACTCTGTGGGTAAAGTATGAAACAGATTGGGCCAAGGAGAGAGAAGATATGCTCCGGACAAGATATCTCAGACGGATGGATGTAAAGCTGGACGGATGGATGGACGGACAGCTAGAAGGACGGACGGACAGATAGATTGATCACTAAAGGGTGCCCGCCAAGCGCGGCCCTAATAATTATTACTAATCATGGCTTTGAAGTACTGGAAAAGCAAATTTTAAAGGGTTTCCCTATTTATTCCTATATAAAACTTTGATCGGCCATTTTGGCCCCACCCTACCCCCCGGGGGTCATGATTTGACCAAATTTTAATCTACACTTTCTGAGATTGATTCCACATGAGTTTAATCTTTCCTGACACAATAATTTGCAATGAATTTTCTTACCAGAATTTAATATTAATGAGGTCCACTTTTCAGTCAAAATAATCAAATCTGACCTTTGTTACCAATAATGATTTCTATTTTCTATTGCCAATACTTTTATTTATTATTTATAATAGTTAACCTATAACAGTACTCATGCAGTTCTATTAACTGTTTAAATTGAGATACACATAATTCTATTTTTACAGGAATTATAAATGCAGACTGTTTAAAATCAATTAATATTTTTTCTTGTAGATTACTTTGATTGTATTTTACGAGCACAGAAAAAAATGTGATATTCTGCTTTAAAAAGCATCCCATCATTATCATGATTTATATACATGTACAAGTTAAATAGGTATTACAGAAAATATTATTTTCATACATGTATATCTCATATTTTTATGATCCCCCAGTGTACCCCCATCATAACCCTCAGGAATCATGATTTGAAAAAGCATACACTTACATTAACAGAGGTTGCTTCCATATAATTATGAACAATCATGGGTTTGTTGTTCTTGAGAAAATGATTTTTCTCATGTATTCCTATGCTAAACTTTGACCCACCATTGTGGCCCCATCCTGCTCCCCGGGATTATGATTTGAACAAACTTGAAACATTAAATGAGTTTCAACTTTCCGGTCCAGTGGTTCTTGAGAAGAAGATTTTTAAAAAATTTTCTTCTAGCTGTATTCGATTCCTATGTTAAACTTTGATTAGCCATTGTGGCCCCACTCTACCCGCAGAGGTCATATATACACTACATGAGGATGCTTAAACATGAGTTTCAGTTTTCCTGGTCCAGTGATTCTAGAAAAGAAGATTTTCAAAAGATGCCATTAATTTTTCTTTAATTCACATTATCTCCCCTTGGAGGAAGGCCTGGCTATTGATTTGACATAATTGAATCTTCTTTGCCCAAGAAAACTTTGTGCTAAGTTTGTTCAAAATTGGCCCAATGGTTCTTAAGAAGAAGATGAAATGTGAAAAATTTACAACAATGACAACAATGATGACAATGACAACAACAACAACAGATGATGGACAAATTTTGATTAGAAAAGCTCAATTGAGCCTTCTGCTCAGGTGAGCTAAAAAATGTTGAAATTTAGAGCAGTGGGATATTTAGATCACCTTAAAGAATTTCTTTTTTTGAACTTATAAAAAAAACTCTTTGGTGGAGGCTCAGGGCAGCATATTCCTCCTTAAGCACCAGCATCAGCAAACTAAATTATCATAAGATTTGGATACATGTATAATGTATATTGCAGAACAAGTAAATTTGAAGAATTTTGTACATTAAATGCAAAATATGAAATAACAAAAATAAAGTTATTTCTTTAAAAAAATCAATAAATCATGCAAATTCATGAGAAATTTTTAGATGAATTTCCAATATTTTCATTAATATGTACATGTAGCAAATGATTTAGATAATATACTTTGCCATTTTAAGCCCTGGGTGGGAATCGAACCCACAATTTTCAAAGAACAATTTTATATTGCAGTGATTATCACAAGCATTTAAGATCACCTTTTCTGTCCACCTAATGTAGATGTAAACAATTTTTCCTCAATGGTAGGACAACAATCTCAACTTTTGTGAAAAGGAAAATTAATGAAATATAATAAAAAGAATATTAAACTTTAAGAGAGAAAAGATATGCTCCGGACAAGAGATTTAGGATAGACAAACAGACTGACTGATCACTATAGGGTGCCCACAGAGCGGGGCCCTAATCATTATACATATCCTTTGGTCATTAATAATCTTTCAGTGAAATGCGGATACCTGCAATGTCTCTCTATTACAAAATTACAGACCTGTTTTAAATTCACTATTATCAGTGACCTTGAACTTGCCCAAATGACCTCTGCCAAGGTCATGACTAACCTTGAGGTCATAAACAACTTTTAAAAATATGAGCTTCCAATGATACTCAATTACAAAATTTGAACTTGTCAGAAATACCTCTGATTAAGGTCACGAAATACCCTCTGATCATAATCAATCTCTATATCAAGTAAGAGATTTTTCTATGCCAGTTGGCTTGAAATAGCCAGAATAGCCTTATTTATATAATATAAATTTCAAAAAATAAAAAAAAATTACTAAGGAGCTTATCTTTTTTCAGGAAATTGTTTTGGACACTGCAAAATCAAAATATAGATAAATGATACCATATTTGGTTTGAATGTAGTAAACTGAACATCTTAATCAAGATAATCTCAATCTTAAACCTTATCATCTATGTATGGTATATTATAAGGAATTTTTTTCAAGTCTAAACAAATAATATTCTTGGAAAATGAAACCCATATACTGTATTAACCATAAAGTTTGAAGTGTTATTTTGTAAAAAAAATCACTATTTGTTATCAAAATCCATGCAGTTAACAAACTTTATTATAAAAGGGTCTAAATTAAAGTCAGAGAAGTGTTTCACATTTCAGCGATATTTCTTGAAAAAAAAAAAGTGCAAAATAATCATGATAATAATTCAAAATGCATTTGGTATACACATGTACATAGTTATTACTGTAGTGCCTGCATTACAACTGCTTTACTTACAGTGTAGAAGTTTTCCCGTGGAGATCCGGATTAGAATAGGTCCTCAGTACCCCCTTGCTTGTCGTAAGAGGCGACTAAATGGGGCGTTCCTTCGGATGAGACCGTATACACTGAGGCCCCGTGTTATAGCAGGTGTGCCACGATAAAGATCCCTCCCTGCTCAATGGCCCTGAGTGCCGAGCATAGGCCCAAATTTGCAGCCCTTCACCTGCAATGGTGATGTCTCCATATCAGTGAAATATTCTGGAGAGGGACGTTAAACAGTAAACAATCAATCAATCAACAGTGTAGAAGTTAGAACTTGACTTTAATTAACATCTTGATATATCTTCTTTAGTTTCCACTTATTCAGTTTACTTTAAACACCATATATACTCTTCAAAAAAAGAGAACTTTAGTCAGGTGTTGCAGGGTCTGGGGATGCGATTGTCTTTGGCAAATCATGTCAATCCATTTTGTATAATGCTGCTTAATTTGGATTAATTCTAGCAATTTAGATGACTGTGACTAAAACAGCTTGTTGTTTCTTTGCAAGAATAGGTGTGTCAAACAAGCCATATGTGGCTGTGTATTGTGAGATTACAATACAGCTCTAGGATGCTGCAAAATTGAACGGGTATGTGTAGGTGGAACTATCTGCAGATCTGTAGCTATCCGGAAAAATATATATTGATAGACCGGATAGCTACAGTGCCACCCATTGAAAAAACTGTATATTTATTGCGCACAAAAAAGTGCGCTCGGTTCTTGATTATTTCTTCCTAATTCTTACCTCAATTGCATCAGAGGGAAGATTTTTAAAAGTTTCTGTTTCCTTATCAATTACATTCGTAGTTGACATCTGAACGAAGCATATTGGACCGAATTATCTTGGAAACCAAAATGGCAGTATATATAATCGAAATGTTCGATGATTACACTATCAGGGTCAGGAGGACTATTAAAAATAATAATGACGAATGTTTTGTTGTGGAAAGAGTCAAAAATATGTTAGGAACACACGGTTAGTAATATTATGAGATTTCAGTTTTAGGAACATGGAGAAATAAATCGAAAACCGAGCGCACTTTTTTGTGCGCAATAAATATACAGTTTTTTCAATGGGTGGCACTGTAGCTATCCGGTCTATCAATATATATTTTTCCGGATAGCTACAGATCTGCAGCTAAGGTGGAACATGGTTAGAGTACCTTTTTCCATCAAAGTCCATTGAATTCGAACCAAATCAATCTTACTTTCTTATAATATTATTTTCCATATCATTACACTACCACCACCAACTTTTTTTAACGTCCTGCAGGCAGTTATCTATCTAACCTTCATTAAAAAGCATTAGCACTCTTAAACTTATAAGAGGCTTTCAGATAAACATTTTGGATAAGTAGGTTAACCAAAATGTTCAGCAGTTATGCTGTGGTCATACTCTATTCATCTGAGATCTTTGAAGTCGATATTTGGGGTGTTGTGGGGTCGGAACAACGGCATGAATTATCCTTTTTGCAATAATTCGTAGTCAACTGAAGACGGTCTTGATAGATGATAATTATGTGCAGTTCAGAGATAGCTAATGCTATAGATAACGTCCATGCATTACATTCATGCAATGCGTAATCATCGGAAGTGATGCTGTGCTACTGATGTCACACGTAGTCTACCATAGTTTTTGCGAACACTGGGTGTTCGATGTTAATGGTTTATGTTTTATAGGTTAGATATGGTCTATGTGTAACATTAAAACCTCTTGCAACTGTAGATTGCGGTACCCCTGCTTCCACACCCCTACTAATGTGTTCGGAACCTTTTATTTTTCGGTGTTCTGCAAATTATAAAGCCCGATGAGTTCTGAGTAGCTCAAGCAGTGGCTCTGGCGAGAGTAAGCGAGACTACAGCGAGATAGGGTAAATTATTCACGGAAATGTGGCTAGGAAGTGACTAGCACGTGGAGATATGGTAAACAGAAAAGCTATGTTGCATTTCAGTTTTCACCACCCTATAATATCTGTAGAAATGTACTTAATCGATCTCTCTTACATTCATTCAAACTCAAATAAGTATTCTCTTCAATACACTTTTCTGCAGTAATGAATCAAAATTTCTCTCTGGACAAAATTTTGCATGGGAACCGGGACTATATTTTTGGCATCAGATTAGCAAATGCGGCACCATGACTTTGAATGACCAATCAGCTGAATGAGAATTGCATTATGGGCTACTACGAATACTACAGGAATTTTACACTTGAAAGAAAAGAAAACCATGGAAGTAAATGAAAATTGTTTCTTAAAATTCTATTCCTTTCATGCTCACAATGACAAAAAAGTGAATAAGTTGAATAAAAGGCTAGGTTTCTCAAAGTCATACTGCAAAAAAGCGATTTTGTGCTGTCTTAATTCCTTTGTTGTACTATCGGTGAATACAATTGTCAGGTGGATTCCCCGGCCACGTGATCACGAATATAGTTATGTAAACAAAGTTCTGTCCATTTATATGCTTACTTGAAGCGCTGGTGTTCTAAAGTAGACACAAACTACATTTTATTAAACATATTTTTTTCTAGCTACATATAACAACAAATCTTTCATAGTTTCTAATCTTTGTATTTTGTTCATAAGAATTTTTTTCTGATTTTGCACTCCATTGACACAATCATAGATTGACCTGAACCACGTGTTCGAAGTAAACATGTATTTGGCGTAAACTTTGCTATTCATTGGCCTGTTGCTCGTGGTGGGATCCACTGTGCGCATTTATAACAATAGCCATATAAGACAAACAAAGGTTTGTCAGTGTGGATGAAATTACGCATACATGTATTTTTTTTACAAGCGCATCGGTCGATCGCTAGCGAGCTCTAATTTTCGCCATAATGTATGATACATTTATATTTTACCTACCCCCCCCCCTTTAGCCACCCTATTTCTGTTGAAAATCATGTAGGTCTTTTAAAAAGGTCTGGAATCACATTTTTACAGGACAATTTTTCAAAAGAAAAAGACTATAGCATTTTCCTGTTTACTGCCAATTCTATCTATAAAACCGGTTCTACCTTATAATCCTTGAATAGGTCAACCGAAACCACGTGTCTTGAATTTAAATCACAATAACATTTGTAGGGGTGTTCCAGTCGCCTTTTTTTCATGTATCTCTGCTGGTGGACAATTTGTCCCCGAGGATACTTGTCGTTCGGTACTTATTCATGCATGAGTACAAATAATAACGAAATGATACTGGCAGGCGCGTCACCCAGTATAAAAAGGCGTCACTCCTTTGAGTCTATAAGGGACACAGACTCAAGGAGTTCATTTGGTGCCCCTCGGATTAACCTCAGGGATATTAAACATATGTCATATGTGCAGTCTTCAGATTCCCAGTTTTGGTATAAAACCAATACATAATATACCAAATTGAAAGAGTGTAAAGTTTCTATTACAAATATATTGGATGATTCCTTTTGCAATCCAATGTCTTCGGTTTCAAAATGTTCTGTGCGAAACTGTAAAACCTGCGACATTTTGATAATTGACACTTCTTTCACCAGTAATCTTACTGGACAGAGCTTCTATACCAAAACTTGGGAAAATCTGAACTGCAAATCTTCTAATGTTGTCTATGGAATAGAATGTAATCTGTGTGGACTTATTTATGTCGGTGAAACCAAGGGATCGCTTAACAAAAGAATATCAGGTCATCGATTTCAAATAAATCATGGTGGTCAGCAGCTTTTATATAAACATTTTAATTCACCTGATCATTCTATTTTATCAATGAAAGGTTAGAATTCTGGAAAAGATTTATCACCACACAAATAGTCCATCTTTGAGTACACCTTTCCGTAGACAACGTGAAGAAGTTTGGATTAGGAAACTAGGGACAGCCTTTCCCTATGGATGTAATGACAATGTCGATAGTGTTGGAAATCTTACAAGCCCGCAGTGTAATAATGTAAATGTGATGGGACTTTTTAACAATACTCAGAGATGTAAGCGTAGTCATGGACATCGTTCGTACAATAAACCTGCAATACACGACGTCTCTTTTGATTCATTGCTACCTTATGTAAATCAACAGTTAAGTCTACATCATTTTCGAACCAAACTTTACTCTGTCCCTTTGAAACTTTTAAATAGTCTTCTTGAAAAGACCAAGGAACATCCAAATTTAGATTCCTCGACACCTGAATATAGGCTCGGTTCTGTGATTATGGATATTGCACATCATAAGCTTTTTAAACCTGCACGTTTCACGGAAGAAAATGCAGCTAAAACAATCCGTCTTTTCCTTAAACTTCAATATGCCAATAAAGGAATTGATACGGTAAATATGAGTAATATTCTTAATCACAAAAGGGTCCAGTCTTGTATTCCACCATATTTCAAGTTAAAGACTACGCCT
This sequence comes from Saccostrea cuccullata, assembly GCF_032062105.1. Lineage (NCBI taxonomy): Eukaryota > Metazoa > Mollusca > Bivalvia > Ostreida > Ostreidae > Saccostrea > Saccostrea cuccullata. Next base: position 4,669 of record NW_026931156.1, on the reverse strand, counting down.
TGTACTTCCTACAAATATACATCGACCATTGCTTCCAAACTTTTCAATTACAAAAACACTTTACATGGCCTGGATATTGACAATCTGAAAAATAATCCCCTTTCGTGTTCATGTTCTTCTTCGCTATAGTCCTGCTGGACACGTTATTACAGGAGACGAAAATATAGTTCATAATGAGGACCTTAGATCACTTATTTTAAAAGGTCCTAAATATAGGGAACCCTAGCTGCAATAATGTAGCCCTCTCCCCCCCCCCTTTTTTTTGGACAGGGCTACAACTCCTTAGGATCTTTATAATGGCGCAGCTGCGGGAGTGATTTGCTCCCGCATGGATTTCGGCTCAAATTAACAGTAAATGGCTATTTTATTAACATTTCTTACCTTGACTCCAAATAAGTAGTCATCCAAGACGTTAACCAATGCAAAAATATACAGAACGATCCCTTTATCGCTTATTTTTCGTGTATGTCAACATCACAACTCGAATTTATCCGCCATGTTTACTGACCTTGATAGATTGTATTTTGGGACAGCCAATGAGAATTTAGGTTCTATAGGAGCGGATCTTTTTGGAATTCCCTTATTTTAAACATAAATATGGCTGCTTGCATAAAAATAACACTTAAAATGGTTTTATATACCTATGTTTTTGTGATGAAATTCAGCACATACATTTATAAACACCGATAATTGCTTTATTCAGTTGTTTTAAATTTCAAGCGAAAGTCTCATTACGTCACACGTGAACTGTCATGGCTGCTGAAGTAAACTACCAGGAAACATGCAGAGTTATTTTACAAGTTTTTCGCATTTAACGGGGTCTACTGTTGACAGTGAATAAAAAAATTGTCTTATTAGAAGTAAGTTGAATGTAAAAATAATTTATTTTGCCTGCAGTCGTTCCTATTTTTTGTGGCAAAAAAAATATTTGCACCATTACGGAGATGCGATGGAATTGTAGCCCTCTCCATAAAAATAATTTATTTTGCCTTGCACCATTACGGAGATGCGATGGAATTGTAGCCCTCTCCAGAAAACATCAGATAAAAAAAATCGGAGAGGGCTACATTATTGCAGCTAAGGGAACCCCAATCCTTCAACTGGCGTCGGAATTTCATAAATATTATGGATTCTGTTGAAAATTACGCCAGACGATGGGCTAGATATGAAAAAGAAGACATTGACACCTTGTCAGAATGGATTAAATGTATCAGATCCAGGTTAAAGTCACGTATTAAAAGATTGAGGGGCAAAATGAAAACCATCTATCCTTCTGTGTTCAATAAACCAGAAGTGAAAAAAGAATTTAATAGATTACACGATCAGTACGTACTGGTTCCTGCCGACAAAGCAGGTAACAACATTGTCTTCGTTTGTAAGGCTCATTATATAAATTGCATTTTAGAAGAACTTGGATTTAATTCTACAAGTGGTAATCCTACTTATACATATACTACTCTTTCTAAGGAAGAAATTCTTCAAAATCACCTGTCAGTTTTGAATACTTTTAATATTCCACAGAGCCAAAATAAATTTGAACTACCTTATATATATTGGATTCCGAAACTTCATAAGAATCCTTACAAACAAAGATACATTGCAGGTTCCAGTAAATGTTCAACCAAGCCTCTTTCGTTACTTCTCACTAAAATATTGACATTAGTGAAGGCAAAACTTCAAGAGTACTGTACAACTATATATTCAAGAAGTGGTGTAAATCAGATGTGGATACTTAAAAATTCTAAAGAACTTTTGGACAATTTGAAATCACAAGACTTTACAAAAATCAACAGCATAAAAACTTACGACTTTTCAACTTTATACACAACAATTCCGCACGACAAATTAAAATCCAGGCTTTTTGATATCATTGACAGCTGCTTCTTCAACAAAAATAGAACTCGTAAGTTTACTTACCTCGTCATTGGTCATTTGAAAAATTATTTTGTAAAAAAAGATTCTGATTGCACACATAAGTACTCTGAAGTTGACATCAAGAAGATGCTTGAGTTTCTGATTGACAATATCTATGTGGTTTTTGGAGACCAGGTATTCCAACAATCTATTGGAATTCCCATGGGTACAAATTGCGCTCCGTTATTAGCAGACTTATTTTTATATTCATATGAAGCAGAATTTATGCAAAATCTTTTGCGTGAAAAGAAAAAAACACTTGCTGTGGCCTTCAACTCGACATTTAGATATATCGACGACGTATTGTCAATTAATAATGATAATTTCCATTCCTACGTCGACACGATATATCCTGGTGAGCTTGAGATAAAAGATACCACAGAGTCCGACACTTCTGCTTCATACTTGGATATTTTACTTGAAAAAGACACAAATGGTAATCTAACAACCAAGCTATATGATAAACGTGATGACTTTAACTTTTCTATCGTCAACTTCCCTTACTTATGCAGCAATATACCTTCATCACCTGCATACGGAGTATTTATATCTCAGTTGATTCGATACGCAAGAGCATGCTCTACATATGAACAATTTCTTAAACGAGGTAAATTATTGACAAGCAAGTTGATTGAACAAGAATATCAACAGTCTCGTTTAAAGTCATCATTTCGTAAATTCTATGGTCGATACAATGACCTTGTCAGCAAATACAATTTATCATTGAATGAAATGCTGACTGACATTTTTCATACCAATTGTTAGTCCATTATTTATACACTGAATTGACCACGGATTTTTTCCGTTATTTCCTGATTATGACAACGAGCACACGGCGGGTGTGACCGGTCGGCAGGGGATGCTCACTCCTCCATGGCACCTGATCCCACCTCTGATATTTCGGAGGTCCGTGTTTGCTCTGCTCTTATTTTGTTTATTTGTTTAATGGACGTTGAGATTGAATACTGTTCGTTATTTTCATATCCTTCTCAAATACATCGTATTCATACAAAAATAAAAGGTATATGACAAAACTATCATAAATTTTCAGGGCATTGTTCCTACTATGCGTTTCTTTTTTTGAAGAGTATATTACATATTGACTTACAATACATGTATTTAAAATATGACTGGAAATAATTTAAGTCTTAAGTTATATTCCAGTAAGCTTTAATTGTAACTTTAAATGTTTGAATTGAATATTTAGATAACTATAGTGATGAACAGTTGTAGTCATGACTCATATGTTACATTTTTTTGAAAATCTATGAATTAATAAAGCTGTTGTAGACTTGACAGGGTTGTGGATTCTACAAAACACAATATACTGTAAATCAACTTTTCTTGGCAGGGATATTTTTTTTTTTGCAATTAATCGGGCATAAACTTGTTTGCGATGATTAACTTTCATGATCAAGCCTTTTGAAAATAAAACACCTTTTGCATAAATAAATAAAGATCCTCACTCGTGTTGTTATCTATACTTGTACAATGGTGAGCTGTTCTTTATAGGCATTATTTTTAAAACATGATTGTGACGTAAACCATTTGTTTGTGTTGAACCATTCTCTAGGGTAATGTTGAGCTACATGTATTGTAACTCCCCTAACAATCCATTAAGTATAGGGCTGTCACGGGTACCCGATTCGGGTACGGTTCCGTTTTTCCGAAATTCGGTTCGGTTCCGAAGTAATTTTTCCCCAATATTCAGATCCGATTGTTTTTCTCTACTTTCTGCAACTGCCGATTCAATCAGCCAATGACACCTGTAGGTGTCCGTTCTTTTTGGAAAACTGTCCATTCTTTGGATATTTTTATTCAAAAAGAATGGACAGTTAAAAACAAACAGAATGGACAATTACAGATAAACACAAAAGGGAAATAAAACAAATACATTAATATGATTTAATGTACATGCAAATAACAAAATGAACTTGGAGATTTAAGTTAATCCTAAACAGAGTGTCTGCATCAGATCTTGTTTGATTTTTAACAAAACTTGAATTAAATGACATAATTTTAAGCTTGAAGTAGGCTTATATTAAATCCATCACCCAAAAACAGTTTGCACTAAGAAAGCTAGCTATAATTTCTGCCGCAGTGAAAATTTCCGTAAAAAATAATTAAAATTAAAACATTTCAAGATCTGATTTAAAATACATTTTAAAGTCGAAGTTTGGCTCATGGCTATCCAACACTCAGAACACAATTTGCATTTCACAAATACACTGTTGCAATTATTATATATCCCCAAAAACTGATTTAAAATTAAAAAAAAGAATTCTGGTTGGAATTCGAAATATCTGTATTTGTCGTCTTTAAATTCTTAGAACTAAAAGAATCATGTTTTCAATAGGAGCCTCGATTAGTTCTTTCTCTCACAGAATGGACAGTTTTCGGCCTTTCTCCTTTACTTAGAGCTGAAAGTTATAGGCATCAGACCGTGTAAATCAGGGGTACCTATAGCTATTGGACTTTGGTCATTTTACCTGAGAAATGTTGTTTTATGCTGGAGATATGTGTACATGTACATGTGTGACTGTTTTAAGAATTCTTTTATGAATAATGTCTTTGAGAAAGTATTTAATACGAAAACATGTGAATAATGGACCCTGTATATCAACAGAATGGATCACTTCATTATAAATAGTGATACCTGTAGACCAGGGCTTTTTTTTTCCTCGCTATAATAAGCTTGTTGATTTCCGTTCTAATTAATGGTATTAGGCTGAATACATATATAAGGCGTAACAAA
>NW_026931155.1:0-46831 GCF_032062105.1 Saccostrea cuccullata | reverse complement strand
AGCTTCCGCTAATTCGAGTACATTGCTAAATGTATTTTATATTAAATCTCATAACAAGCAAATTCAGACAGCGCTAAGTCAAATGTACGCTAACCTGAAAATTGAATTTCCGCCAAATATCGTACACGCCAAATGTTATACATTTGCAGTATATAGGGTAGTTCGAATTCATTTTAATTCTGTTGAATATTAACAATATTTAAAACTGACATATCATTTTGAAGAATTTCTTTCTTAGATAGTAATTAGATTTCCAGGAAAAAAGAATGTTAAATGCATCATACATTTGTTTTTTAAATGTTGAACCAACTAATGCCACCTCTAATGCCAAGCACACCTCTACCAAGACTGAGTGATTTCTATTGCTCATTATACACATGGAAATAGTTTGTCTGGGTATTTTATCCAAGAGGAGAGAAAAATATTTTCAAACGAGATGAATTTGAATGCATAGCAAGCAAAACCCCAAGCTGTTTTTATCTATATCCTAGAATTTTTCAAGTAGAGTGTTGACTTCTCTTAAACGAAAACAGTCGTCCGTGAGATGTACAGGAATATAGATAATTGCATAAAAAAGATTGTTTTGATTCAAGTTTTCATATATCTATTATCATGGAATGACGTCTTTCTTTTTTTTTCCTTTTTAAACAGGTCGGTAGATCGAAGTCGAATGGGAAAACATTCCTCCCCCAATTTTTTTGGAAAACAGTCTTGCTAAAGTTTAAATATTATAATCCATCTATTATTTGTTTGTTTCTTATACATTTATTTGCAGTTTCGTAAATCTCTGGAAAATTCTTGCATCTAGATTAAGTTTTACTGAAAAGTCCACCTCGAATCTCGACAGTTGAGTGGGGTGGGAAACTATCACAAATCACGGACCTAGCTGTCAAAAGCAATATAATCGTTATTCCAAAAGCATAATAACGCCTTTAAGAAGGTGTTATACCACCTTTCAAAGGTGTAATTTCGCCACATAAAAACATTTATTTGGTTGTATTTTACGTTTTGGCTAGATTTTCTATTAAGTTCTTTTGACCTCTGATAAGAGAGATAACTTTGGGTGATTCATGATTTTTTTGTTATGTGAGATTGAACTCGCCATGTATGTATTTCTACAATTACTTCCTATCCCGTTAAATCTTTCGTTAATATACGTATAAGTACAGAATATTATCTGGAACACGGAAGTTTTTTCTCTTTTTTTTCACGAATAACCTAACTTCGTAGTTGTGGGGTTTTTTTTGTTTATCAACAATTATAAGTAGTTATATTTCTAGTCGTATCATAAACAATACAAGATGTATTAAAATGACTCTATATGTCACAATATAAATCATTTTCATGGATGATACTAGGTAAGTAACTTATTTCATTTTCTCTAGTCTTTTTGTAAACTATCTAATGCGAGAAAATATTTTATGTAGAAAGAGCAATAAGTCTGAAGGAAATCAATTTCTATGAACTAGTACGCGATGAGGGGAAATGAAATGTATTGTAGTGATACATTGATACATACATTACAGTTATCTCCGTATCCTTCATTGCATTACACAAAGATAATATTTCAACAGATTGCATTTTCCATGTCACAAGAAAATTCGATCAGTTTTTCCTTAAATTGTTATTGATTATTACAAGGATATCTGAAACTCTTCTAGCTGACTTAATGTAAAGTACATTTACGCAAGAAAAAACAAAGATTTTTTTTTCCTACTCATGCTTTTTGTGGAAAATGTAAATAAGACATCCATTTATGTTTGGAGCATGGGTACAGTTGCATAACTATTTTATTGTCCATTTTAAATTTCCATTAAAATATCTGCAGTTCACTTTTTAAACTTAGGTAAAAATTCTTAAAAACCAATTACAACGGCATAATTAAAACCTGTTATAAAGCATCTATGCATGTGGAAATTGGCATGGATTCTTTTATTCATCTATGTATTTATTTTTCTTGTATTGTTATTTGTTTGTTTACGTTTGATTTGCTACCTCTACAAACATAACTGAACGCGAATTAAAAAATGTCAAGACTGTGTCCTTTTCCCTTTCGGTGAATATCATTTCAATCAATTTTCCTTTTTACTTTAATATAAATATATGCTAAAATGAGATTCAAAACTGGTGCCTTTCCTTCTTATGTTTAGTTTTCTTTTATTTAATACATGTTAAACGTTTATAGCATTAAAAATCTAAATTACGTTACAAGTCCAAGGAGACTTACCTTTGCTACAATAATTATTATTTTACATTTTTTATATAGAACAAGGAAGACTGATAATCAATAAAATGCCCAGAATGTTAGAAATAGTGTTTTTCTCCTTCATTTGCGTAGGTAAGTTAAATACAGCTATTATCCTTCTGATTAACATTTTTGACTCAGTAAACACTTTGACAGGCTTATGAATTTGTGAATGAAATAAAATATCTTGATCAAACTGAGGATAATGATAATGATATATGTAATATATTTATGGTGTAAATAATGGGTTTGCTAGTTTGCGTTACTTTATGACAGCTAATGTACAAATATTTCTAAAACATCAAGAGTCCAAGCTAGTATGTGTAAATTAGACATACTGACTGACGTTTTTCATACTACTTATTAGTCCATTATTTATACACTGAATTTTACCGTAATTCCCCGATCATGACAAGGAGAACACGGCGGGTGTGGCCGGTCAGCAGGGGATACTCACTCCTCCATGGTACCTGATCCAACCTCTGATGTTTAGGAGGTCCGTGTTTGCTTTGCTTCTGTTTTGTATTGTTTTATGGACTTTGATATTGAATACTGTTCGTTATCTCTATATCTTTCTAAACAAGAACTATTTTATGCAAAAAATTGTTTATTCTCATAGGAAATGATAAATATTGTGCATTTAAAATAAACCATAGACTCGTAAAGGTTAAGAAAACATATATCGTGTCAATTTTGCACAGATGTGTTTTGTTAAAGATATGTATGCCGTGTTAAACAGTATTTTTGCACAGCTGAAACCGAGCAAAAATTTCTGAAGTATGATAAGCTATCAAAAATGAAGCATTCTTGCAAATTCGACGAAATTTTATTCGGTATTAACAAAGTAATGGTCGGGAAAGGAACACGATATTCTCATGCATATTTATAAAGGACTGACATGTATCCTGGATCTGCGCATGTGCGCGGGAAAAACATCGCGAGAATCATCAGGTCGAGGAAAATATTTTTTGTGACGTCTGTTCAGTGAGGAACACAAATAGACCAATCAGCTCAATGAGTTGCATTTAATGCATTTATGGGTTACTACATGAAATACTAAATGTGTTTTTCGAAAAGGCTAGTTTTTTAAATCGCTCTCGGAAAGACTTGATGCTTTATGTACATTATTATCTACTAATTCCATGCTCATATTTGCATACAAATGATTAAAAATGATGAAAATCAAAGTTTTCCCCACTATATTGTACAGGTCCGTTTGTTTAGAGATTCCCCGTGCTATACTGCCAGTGGACATTTTCAGTTGGGTGAATATTTACAAATTAGCGACTACGGATCTTCATTATGGAGCGCATTATGCGAAAAAATATTTTATGTCAAATACAATGTATATTAAGTAATTTAAACTGCTATTTTTACACAGGTACCCTGAATGGGATATCGTCAATTATCCCTTAGGTATTTTTAATATGAACTACATAACATATGTAGATGAAACTTACATACCATACATCTTGCCTTCTTAGAAATATGGTTGGGCTAATAAAATAAAATTGGTCTAGGAATTCCAGGCCCCTAAAAACTATTCCAGTTTGAGGGCACAACCAAGCATTTCGATGAACCCCATTAAGAAATATTAATTCAGGTAGATAGCAACGTTTTTTAAAGTGGGTGGGGGATAGAACAGTTAGAATAAAAACCGACTAGCTCGAAGAAACCTGGCAAGTAAAATAGGTTCCAATATCTTTCACTTCTAAATTTTATTCATTCACTACAACATTACCCTATTTAACTTTACTGCCAAACTCCAAATTTCACTTTCGAATTAGCCCGAGCCAATGCTGAAAAGCTACTTGCAAGATTTTTTATATTATTTTATATTATTTTCAAGGGGTCAGAAATACTGTGGTTCGTATGTAGAGAATATATTTATATTATTTAGTAGTATTCTTGTTTTGGTATTCGGTATTTTGTGCAGATTTATACATGATATTCTGTGGAATACTTCTTTTTGTTTTGAACCGTCAAGAAATGCAGAATCGAATGTATCTAATAACCATTTTGATTCATCAAATTATATCATTTGTTTGTATTAGTTTACTCAGTATTCATTTTGGCACAACATGGTTTCCACACGTCTTTATCCATAGTGGCTGACAGCTGTAGAAGTTCACCAAACCGATTGAAAAGACAATTGCACGTGATTATTCCTCGATACAAAAAGCAACCAACTCTGACGTGCGCTCACGTATTGACAATCCCTAACTCACGTGTTTGTAGTAAAAACGTAGTAGACCATCATGCTTTTCGGTTCATTCATGAGATGGGACCATTGTTTGCGAGACCACGTGATCATGAATATTTCAATAAGAGGCGGTTTTTTATCCGACACGGAGAGAAAATAATTATTACCAAATAATTTTTCATAACTTTTGAAAGTGATGGAGTGGAATTGTCTTATTTGCAGAAAGTATATAACTTATATAACTTGATGAGACTCCACATATATTTATTTCTTTTCAAATAAAACATTGATACGGCATATATATCTTTAATAATTGTCTGCTATCAAATGAACCAATAATCCTGTGAGCATCTTTCATATTTTTATCAAAATTGTTAGTAGGGTTGTTAAATCTTTTGGCCTCACACTTGTAGACATGTGACATTGAGGAAAGACTGTAGCCGTTCAATGGCAAATATCTTATGTATTGTTATGCTTTATTTAAATAAGGCTGATTACATTGTGTTTGTTTTTGTTTTTCTTCAGTTATTATATTTAATTCTTTTTACAGGATGCTCAGGAAATTTTGTATACACAGAGCCCGGAGAAGACATTTGCTTCACATTTTCGTTAGTAGAAACACAAGGTGTACAATACATCTCCAGAAATGGCTTGATAATATGTTTTTATCTTTCTAACTCTGTTTACCGAAATACAGGCGGATGGATTAATAGAACATTTAATTGTAATACAACGTCAGAACGGATTTCTATTTGTATTAACGATACACAAGAAGAAGATGCCGGGCACTTCTCCTACAGAATAGGCATTACTGACTACAGAGAAAACTTTACACTAGCTATTGCTGGTAAGAAGTAGTGTCTATTGTGTAACGTAGAATGAGCTATACAAGAAAAATTTTATTACTTAAAGAAATTTTATTATCCATCCAATATGCTTACTTGTCTAATGAATTCTTTTGCCAGGTTTGTCATAGAAAGAATCTAGATACAAAATTTGACAAGCCTTTACTTCTAAATATCCTTAGTTTCATTATTTTCACTCTTATCACTTAAATGACCATTCTATTAAAATGTTTTAAACTGCCGATTTCAATGCATTATAATGTAAACGAATAAATACATAAGAAAATGTTCCCTTTATTACTATGCACCGAAATTTTCGTCACCGTTTTTTTCCGCCCTTTTCGCCTTTGTCACGTGCACAAATTAAAAACGAAGGGAATTCAAAAATCATCGTAATTTCATAAACAGAACTGTGGTTAGGCAAATTTAAAACGGGATAAATTTGTTAGCAACTGTATACAGGCAAAGTGACTCGCATGAACTTCATATGAAATTGCATTAATATACTGCGATTTCTTCGCATTAGAAGGATACGAAAACGACCAATTATGATATTCGCATGAAAATTACTATGAAATTTTTACATGAAATTCGCATAAATATCATTTCAAAAAAAAAAAATCAGGTTTCATACATGTAAGAATATCATGCGAAGACAAGTATATTTTGTATCCAAAGAAATTGAAAATTAATATGAAGCTATTATTTTTGAGTTCTTTAAAGCTCTTCCATTAATTGTACCCTTACTTTGAAAAGGAATCTATTTTTTTGACAGTTCCTGTACAGTGTAAATAATTAAATTTTGACAATTCCAGTAGATTTAATATTTCCTCTTTTTCTTATTTAGTCTGTTAATCCAGACACAAATATTGAATAATTAAACAAAAAAATTACTTTGAATTTTTTAGAAGCAAAACTTGTTTCTTCACTCCCTGACTAAATGATATACAATTATAGCCTTTTGATGAGGTCAATCCCTCGATATATAGACCTTAGAGAAAGTCTTCACTTCATTTTCGGTCGATATGCTTTTTCTAAGGTCTATATATCGAGGGATTGCACCGAATCAAAAGGCTACAATTGTTTTATTATTTCTTATCAGTTAATAAGAAATGTCTTAAAATCCTTTTTTCTAATACTCAGTACCTTCTCATACAAGGCATTGTTATGTCATTGCATTATGACGTAACCGTAATGAAAACCAGCTGCAGTATCTGTTTTTAGAAACATCCAGTCTATAAAGACTATTGTGACGTCAGCACTATTGTTGCTTCACAGAAGAACGTTTCCAAATTAAGAAACAGCAGGTTTATAAAATTTTTTGAATAGAAACATCGAGTTTGTAACATTTTTTAAACTTGATCATGTGATCCAGTGTGAGCCAATCAGATAAATGGAACAATACCGAAAAATAATAAAGACACTTATGACATTTACGTCAACCTCTACGTTGAAAACTGAAACCATTGATCTTTGTCTATCTTCTTTATTTAGGTTCTTATCACATAACATTTCTTTATCTTGAGGATTCTGTTGACGGGGGTGTTGTAAGAAGAAGGATATGGAGATTACGAACAGTATTCAATCTCAAAGTCCATAAAAAAATTCAAAATATTAGCAGAGCAAATAAGGACCCCCGAAACATCAGAGGTTGGATCAGGTGCCATGGAGGAGTGAGCATCCCCTGCCGACCGGTCACACCCGCCGTGTGCTCCTTGTCATGATCAGAAATTAACGTAAAAAAAATACGTCGTCAATTCAGTGTATAAATAATGGACTAACAATTGGTATGAAAAACATCAGTCAGCATACGACTCAGTGATAAATTGTATTTGCTGACAAGGTCATTGTATCGACCATAGAACTTACGAAATGATGACTTTAAACGAGACTGTTGATATTCTTATTTCATCAACTTGCTTGTCAATAATTTACCTCGTTTTAGAAATTGTTCGTACGTAGAGCATGTTCTTGCGTATCGAATCAACTGAGATATATAGACTCCGTATGCATGTGATGAAGGTATATTGCTGCATAAGTAGGGGAAGTTGACGATAGAAAAGTTAAAGTCATCACGTTTATCATATAGCTTGGTTGTTAGATTACCATTAGTGTCTTTTTCAAGTAAAATATCCAAGTATGAAACAGAAGTATCGGACACTGTGGTATCTTTTATCTCAAGCTTACCAGGATATATCGTATCGACGTAGGAAGGGGAATTACCATTTTTAATTGACAATACGACGTCGATATATCTAAATGTCGAGTTGAAGGCCACAGCAAGTGTTTTCCCCGTTTCACGCATTAGATTTTGCATAAATTCTGCTTCTAATGAATATAAAAACTAGTGCTAATTGTAACGGGGACCGTTACAGATGTTCCCCAAACGTCCCCCAACTCCCTTTTGGTGCCATATTCGCAGTAAGCTTCATTAAATAAGACAAATTCTATGCATTTGAGACTTTAACATCGTTTACCCAATAGTGTACCAAGTTCATTCAAATTTTAGCATTGCACGCGTGTGCATTTGAATTCATGTGCGTAACGACCATATCATCTTGTCTACACAATCTATGTATTTTAATATGCTAAATTTTAAAGTATTTAATCCGAAAGTATTAAAGAATACGCTCATTCAAGTGTATTTTTATTTTACTCATTTCACGTGCAGGCACGTGCAAACATGAGCATGGTGACCATACATTCTTGTAGAAGTCCATTACACCTATCTATGATCTAAATCCCACCCCGTTTGGTTAAAAACCAAGGGAGTAATAGCTGTTTAACGTTTCAGCCAATCAGATTGCAGCGTACATACACGCACATGTATGTACTAGTATGTGCATGATGACCATACCTTCTTGTAGAAATCCATTATATCTATCTATGTTCCAAATCCCATCCTGTTTGGTTGATAACCAAGGGAGTTATAGCTATTTAAAGTTTAAGCCAATCAGATTGCAGCGCACGTGCATGCACGTGTTTTTATGATAATTGCTATATATCTTGTTGTAGGATATCCTACTGCATTGCTATGTTCAAAATGTCAAAGGATTTCGTCAAAAAACAAGAAAGATATTGAGACTTTAGTTTCAGCCAATCAGAGCGAAGCACACATGCATGCGCGTGAGATCTTGCTATTTTGACCATGTCGTATTGTCTATGCTACTAATATATTCTTATATTATGAGTTTCAAAGCATTACGCCTATATCAATTAAATCGGTCATTTCACGTGTTGCGCGTGCACGCTCTTGCAAGCACGTGCGCTCAAAATGACCTTCGTTCCGCAAATTTACATAACATGTCTACTGACCCTAAAGAGGTTTTACCTAAGTCGGATGTGTAGTTTACAAGATCATTCTTGTACAAAAAAGTACCCAGGAAGAAGAATAATAATAATAAGAAGAAACAGAGTAAAAACAATATGTTCCCCAACTTCGTTTGGGGAACATAATAAGTCTGCTAATAACGGAGCGCAATTTGTACCCAATTTCAATCGATTGTTGGAATACCTGGTCTCCAAAAACCACATAGATATTGTCAATCAGAAACTCAAGCATCTTCTTGGTGTCAACTTCAGAGTACTTATGTGTGCAATCAGAATCTGTTTTGAAAAATAATTTTGCAAATGACCAATGACGAGGTAAGTAAATTTACGAGTTCCATTTTTATTGAAGAAACAGCTGTCAATGATATCAAAAAGCTTGGATTTTAATTTGTCGTGGGGAATTGTTGTGTATAAAGTTGAAAATTAATAAGTTTTTAAGCTGTTGATTTTTGTCTTGTGATTTCAAATTGTCCAAAGTTTTTTTGAATTTTTTAGTATCCACGTCTTATTCACACCACTTCTTGAATATATAGTTGCACAGTACTCTTGAAGTTTTTTCTTCATTGCTGTCGATATCTTAGTGAGGAGTAACGAAAATGGCTTGGTTGAACATTTACTGGAATCTGCAATGTATCTTTGTTTTTAAGGATTCTTATGAAGTTTCGGAATCCAATATAAATAATGTAAACCCTGAAAATACTAATCTTAAGCAATCTTTAAGGTTATTGAAATGCAAAATCGGCAGTATATATTTTTTAAATTGACTATGACTGCCCTAAATGGACCTTCAGTAGTACTAATATTTCTTGGTCATAATCAGCTGTATACAAAGTTTGTTCTCTAGATACTGATTCAATAAAAAATTTGTATTCTCCGGAGAAACTTCTATCAACTTTGTGACCTTCACCTTATCTTATGAAATCTGTTCTAGAAATATCTTACCTAATGACGATCACAATCAACCATGAGGACAGTATATTGATCTCTGGCACTTACTTTTTTCAATATACAATTAAATAAGTATGTTATGACCAAGAATTTTAACTTTTATCCCTGTGACCTTGGCACTATTTACATGACCAAAATACAGGGTTGTTTCACTGCCTCTAGTAATAATTAAACAGCCTTTATATTTAGAACATGCATTAATGAAAATAATGGTTATTTATATTTTAAAAGCATATCTATAGTTCAAATTGCATTATGCTACAGTTGGAATATATACCTTCCAGTCAAAAACTAATTTTGACTATTTAGATAATTCCATCATAGAAATATGATTGAAAAAAATTATATGAACATTTGTACGGTTTAGGCCTTGAACATATCTAAATGACTTTTGAGCTCTGTCAAAGCAAATCTCTAAATAAAAGCGAGCTTAATTTCTATCAATTATAAACCTAAGACTATTTTCTTTGTTACTAAGTCATTTTCAAAAAGTAATTTAATAAACTTAATAATCATAAAAAAGGCAAAAATAACATGGGGCAAATATAACCCTGTATTGTATAGAAAATAATTTGTTTGTCGAAATTCAATGTGCACCGCACTTAAGCAACTTCTCTTTCGTAACTTGACTGATTTTGGTTATCGGTCTATAAATCGACATCCAGTCTCTACTATATGAATCTTTTTCTGACAATTTAAAAGGATCCTGGTTGTATTTTGCTTTTCTGCACGCTGTTCGAACATTTTTAAACCCCTACATAGTTTGGGCATTTCATATATTTATACCCCGCTTGAAGTACAGGAGGGTATATTGTAATCGGGATGTCCGTCCGTCTGTTACACTTTGGTGTCTCTCATCCGCAACTCCTCCTATATACAACAGAATAAAATTTGATGAGACTTCATAGAATCTTTATTACAATATGTCATTCTGATACATATTTTGGGTTTCCCATAGCGAAAATGGACACTGACATTATATTTATATGGGAGTCGGGGTACCATTCAATAAGATCATTGCTCACATTACCTCTAGTTTATTCAGAGTGAATTTACGTGATTATGGGATGACAATGTTAATATAAAAAATAGTGTTTCTTGGTTTTCTGGAGTTAGCCCACGAATCATTGATAATCCTTCCTTCCTTTGTGTGTTTTGTTTTGTTTGTTTGGTTTTTTTTTGCTGTTTAACGTCCCTCTTGAGAATTTTTTACTCGTACGGAGACGCCACAACTTGACGATGGAGGACTACAGATTTTGGTCTATACTCGACACTCATGGCAATTGAGCACTGGGGGATTTAATCGTTCCAGCTACTGCGACACTGGACGTAGGTTTATACGGTCTCATCCAAAGGACCGATCTCCAAGTCCCACAGTGGAATTCGAACCCGCGTTGTAAGGATCAACTCCTTATTTCGCGACTCCATACAAGACGTTTTTACCAACTGCGCCACAAAGGCGACGATAATATCTCGTAAATAAACTTCATTTAGTAAAAAAAAACTTATATAACATGGTCCTTGGTGTAGTTTGAGAATTTTTCGTCTTTTCTTTGCAATTTGAAATTTGTTTAACTAGAAACTTTCACTCACACACATGCATAGCCCCGTGGGGATCCGGGTTAGAATAGGTCCTCGGTACCCTCTTGCTTGTCGTAAAAGGCGACTAAATGGGGCGGTCCTTCGGATGAGACTGTTAAAACCGAGGCCCCGTGTCACAGCAGGTGTGGCACAATAAAGATCCTTCCCTGCTCAAAGGCCGTACGTGCCGAGCATAGGCCTAAATTTGCAGCCCTTCACTGGCAATGGTGACGTCTCCATATCAGTGAAATATTCTGGAGAGGGACGTTAAACAATATACAATCAATGAATCATCACACATATGCATATGTCATTCAGAGGTCAGATGAGACTATTTTCTACTTCAATCATGTCGGTAACTTCTAGCACGATTGAGAAACATTACCTCTTGTAGTCTACCAAGTGTATAGTTCATCATATAATGTAAACTTTATTTTTGAAGTCAAGCACGTGTTTGTCTTTGTATTTAATCCATTTCGTTTCCTATATTAGAAGTTACGTTCTGCAAAACACTACAGACTTTCTGTTGGTATAGCATTTTACACATCAGTTTACAGAGAGGCACTTTTTAACATAATACAAATTAACAAAAATTCAGTATGAAGTTTATAAAAAAAAAGTTGTTAGCCAAAATATTAGTATATAGACGATAATTTTGTTTATATACAATGAAAATCTAAATAAAAAAACCACTTAATAAAATAAAAAAAGTATATAGACGATAATTGTACCTCAAATTGTCTTATAAATGAAAGGCTTAACTTCCAAGGGTTCTATTTCAGTCCCCCCTAATGTCTTATTACTTCGTGATGTATCCCCTGTAGAAAGTACAGATATAAATGTGAGATGTGTGTATATTGCTGGGAAACCTCCAGAAGCGAAAGTTTTCTGGTCCAGAATAAGTGATCTCAGTTTCAGACAGGAAGGAGGTACACTGAAACTTACAGACATCAAGAGGAATATGTCAGATACCTATACTTGTACTGCAGAAAACACTTACTACTCTGGAAAGAAAGGACGTGACAGCCAGTCAATGAAAGTGAACGTTTTATGTAAGATTTCTATTATGTAATGCTTTAATTCTTTTTTTTTAATTTGTTGAAAATCATGATTTACACTTTTAGATCCGCCTTATGTTTTACACAAAGATGTATTTAATGTAATTGAAATCTACATTGCGTAATACTCTTAAATATGCCTCATCTCATGTCTTACTTTATGGTCCGCTTTTTATTAAACTTTCAGACCCACCTTATGTTTTACTCATGGAAAACTTAACACTAGTTCAAGAGGGCTCTAAAATGAAAATAACTTGTAACTTTACTCCTGGAAACCCTATCGATACAGAGGTTTTCTGGACAAGGTCACTTGACAGCTTCCGGGAGAACGGAACGACACTAACATTAACAGATGTACAGCGTAACAGTGCTGACAACTATACATGTACTGCAGAGAATACCTACCCATCCGGAGCAAAAGGACGTCACAGTCAGACAGTCAGCATTCAAGTATTATGTAAATATCCCAATCTTACTGATAACAGATATATAAACATAGATAAAAATAAGGGGTAATTTAACTTATAATCTTTAACAAGTTATAGCTAAGCCTAAATTTTGGTCATTTAAGAATTTTAAGACATTTTTAGATCCACCAGTCAATGAACCAATTAAAGACGTTTTTCCTGTAGAAGGCACGGATCTAACGGTGGAGTGTAAGTTTATACATGGGAATCCTATTCAGACCGCGGTATACTGGACCAGATCACAGTCGGGTATTTTTAGACAGAATGGGACAACACTTAGCTTACCTAGTATACAGAGAAATGCTTCAGACACATACACATGTACAGTAGAAAACAACTACCCCCCGGGATACAGAGGGAATCATAGCCAATCCTTCAGAATAAAGGTTCAATGTAGGTAAATTGCAACATCAGAGCTAATGCTTCAGAATAAAGGTACAATGTAGGTAAAGAAGAAGGCATAGTTTTAGCTTTATTACGCCTAAACAATGTAATAACATCAAAAAGTTTTGAAACTGGCTTAAATATTAGTTAGATGAATGACTCTGATAATCAGTAAAGAATATGGCATGAAAGTTTACCATTCTGCAAATATGACGTCATTAATGTGAAGCATTTCTCTATTTTCAACAGAAAAAGCCTCAAAATGGCACATTTCAAGGGTGATTTTCCTTTAGAAAACAGTGTCCACAGCCGTCGCCCACGTTATTTTTTTTTATTTTGTGCAGAATTCAATAACAAATAACATATCTCAACATCTTTGTGGGCGATGCCTGTGGACAATGTTATCTGAAAGAAAATTCCATTGAAAATTGGTGTCTTCTGCAACTTTTTAAGAAAATACGCGAAAATGCACATGTTTATGACGTCATAATGAGCATTTAAAAACACATGTTAGAAAAATGACTTTTATGATTTTTCTGCATTGAATTTCAATTATTTAGAAAGAATGGGTTTTCAACTTTTACACCAGTTTTATTTTTTAGAAAATGACAAGGCAAAATTAGTATAAAACCATACCTTCTTAGTTCTTCCAACATCAGAGTTCAAGCTTCAGAATAAAGGTACAATGTAAGTAAATTTCAACATCAGAGCCAATGCTTCAGAATAAAGGTACAATGTTAGTAAATTTCAACAACATAACCAATCCTTCAGCATATAAGTACAATGTAAGTAAATTTCAACATCAGAGTTAATGCTCCAGAATAAAGGTACAGTGTATGTAAATTTCAACATTAACAAATCCCTAATAATATAGGTACAATGAAAGTAAATTTCAGCATCATAGCCAATCCTTCAGAATAAAGGTACAATAAAGATATATTTTTACATCATAACCAATTCCTCAGAATATAGGTACAATTTACTAGTTAAATATCAGCATCATAGCCAATCCTTCAGAATATATGTGCAATGAAGATATCTTTTTACATCATAACCAATCCTTTAGAAGGTACAAAGTAGATAAATTTTAACATCTTAGCTAATCCTTTAGAATGAATTTTACCGTTCACGGTAGCTCAGTCGGTAGAGCGCTCGCTTCGTGATCGGGAGATCGTGAGTTCGTATCTCGTCCGCGACTGACCTAGTCGTTAAAATAGGTATCAACTGTTCCTTCGCCATGCGCTCGGCACTTTGAAGTGAAAGTTGCGGGTCCTTCGGATGAGACCTTAAAAACCGAGGCCCCGTATCAGCGACAGGTGTTGGCACGATAAAGATTCCTCACTGCTCAATGGCCCTGAGTGCCGAGTAAAGGTCAAAATTTGAAGCCCTTCACCCGCATACGGTGACGTCTCCATATGAGTAAAAAATTCTCGAAAGGGACGTTAAACAATATACAATCAATCAATCAATCAGAATGAATTTAAGGTACAATGCAGGTAAATTTTGAAAATATCTATTTTATTTTTCTTATCTCAATTCTCTATATCTTTTAAATTCTTTTTCAAGTTTGTTAAGCTAGATTCATAGCTAGATGAAAAACAATGATCGGAAAACAACGGGAATATCCATTGTCAATTCAGTGTATAAATAACTATGTTCTAACATAGTTTTACTTACATAAATATACTAACAATTAGCATGAAAAATGTCAGTGAGCATTTGACTCAATGATACATTGTATTTGCTGACGAGGTCATTATATCGACCATAGAACTTACGAAATGATGACTTTGAACAAGACTGCTATTATTATTTATTCATTGTTTTGTTTTTTGGTAATTTACTTCATTTAGAAATTGTTCATACGTAGAGCATACTCTTGCTTATCGAATCAAATGAGATATATAAAGTCCGTATGCTGGTGATGAAGGTATATTGATGCATTAGTAGGGGAAGTTGACGATTATGAAATTAAAGTCATCACGTTTATTATAGAGTTTGGACGTTAATTTACCAGTAATGTCCTTTTCATGTAAAATATCTTAATATGAAATAATTGTGTCAGACTCTGTGGCATCTTTTATCTCAAGCTCACCGGGATATATCGTATCGACATAAGAATTGAAGTTACCATTGTTATTTGACAATAGGTCGTCGATACATTTAAATGTCAAGTTCAAACCACAGCAAGTGTTTTCTTCTTTTCACACATAAGAATTTACACACATTCTTCTGCATATGATTGCAAGAAAAGGTCTGCTATTAACGTGGCGCAATTGGTACCTATGAGAATTCCAATAGATTGTTGGAAGACGGTCTCCAAAAACCACACAGATATTGTCAATCAGAAACTTAAGCATCTTTTTGCTCTTAACTTCAGAATACTTTGTGTACAATCACAATGTTTTTAAACAAAATAATTTTGCAAGTATCCAATGACAAAATAAGTAAATTTACAAGTTTCATTTTTATTTAAAAAAAAAACAACTGTCAATGATATAAAAAAAAGCCTGGACTTTAATTCATCGTGTGGAGTGGTTGTTTATAAAAGTGAAAGTCGAACGTTTTTAATCTGTTGATTTAAGTAAAACATTGTGATTTCAAATTGTCCAAATGTTCGTTGGAATTTTTATGTATCAACATCTTATTCACACAACTTTTTGTAGATATTTTCACACAGTACTTTTGAAGTTTCTCCTTCACTACTGATAATATATTAGTAAAAAGTAAAGAAAGATGTTTGGTAGAAGATTAACTGGAACCTGCAAGTATCATTCTTTAAGAAAAAACAACAGTCAATGATATAAAAAAAAGCCTGGATTTTAATTCATCGTGTGGAATGGATGTTTATAAAAGTGAAAGTCGAACGTTTTAAATTTGTTGATTTAAGTAAAACATTGTGATTTCAAATTGTCCAAAAGTTCGTTGGAATTTTTATGTTTCAACATCTTATTCACACAACTCTTTGAAGATATTGTCGCACAGTACTCTTGAAGTTTCTCCTTCACTACTGTTAATACCTTAGTAAGAAGTAAAGAAAGACGCAAGACACAGCGGGTTCGAGTTAATGTTCTAACATTAACTGGAACCCGCTGTGTCTTGTTTGTAAGGATTTTATGAGTTTAACACACTTCCTTCATCAATATTTATGAAAAGGCTAAATTCTTAATTGCAGTTCTTATTTAATTGTTATGCAGTTACAACGACTTATTTAGTAAAAGTATGTGGAAAGATTTTTTTTTTCAGTACACACCGTATTTATCAAATCATTTAATCATCTTGTTTCATATTTAAAAATGTCACCGTTTAAATAGCGTGAAAATTTTTATTTTTGCATAGGCGTCGGAACCGGGGGGGGGGGGGGCTAGGGGGGGGGGGGGCTTCTTTTTTGCTTCTCAGGTATTTTTAAAGGCACCAAAAGTTACAAATTTTTTTTTTTAAACTTAGCCCCCCCCCCCCATTCAATTTCCTTCCGACTCCAATGCTTTGTATGAGAAGAAGTTATCAAGTTTCTAAAACTGTCGACATCAACTTCGTGAATTACTCGGATAACAAAAAAAAATCAAGCTCGAAGACCCAATCATACAATACAATGTTTTGAGCAGGGCAAACATTAACTTGTAAAAACACAGATTGGATCAGGTGCATGTGAGAAGTAAGCATCTAAATAAATACAAGAAGAAAATTTTCGAGGAAAGATGGTTCCACTTAAATTCGGAAAAATAAATGTCTTGCAAATAAAAAAAAATCACCTTAAGTAGTGGGACAGTTGTTGACGTTTTTTCTCACTTTTTAGATGTTCCTGATTTACATATTAGTCCAGGAAAAATTTTAACAGCCATGGCGGGACAAACAGTTGTCATGAGATGTTATGTAGATGACCCTGAATTGACACTATCATATACCTGGAGAAAAGACGGAAACTCGTCAGTAATCAGTGTGAATTCATTTATTGTTTTTGAACAAATAGTTACATCAGATGAAGGGAATTATACATGTACAGTCTCAAACAGAGCAGGAAATAATTCAGTTTTAGCCAGTGTATCCGTACAATGTGAGTGAATAATTAAAAAAAAAAATAATGTGAGAACTTTTAAGCGAAAGCAAGCAAAAATATGTTTACTATAAATGCGCAGATGTCATTTTTTAAAAAATAAATTATACATATTTCATCTATCTTTATCTCTGCACATACAGTTACACCACTAGAGCCGACACAAGTGATGGTTGTCTGTGGAGACATTTATGCTGACATCATGTGGACCTTTACTTCTGTGTCATCTAACAATCAGAGCTCCCTGGTACAATTCTCACCTAAATCTTCATTCGTAAACACTACACAGGGATTTCAGGATACAACCAAGGCAGGATTGTTTGCTTCCAGAGTTGGGAATTTAGAACCAAGTACCACGTATGAGTTCAGAATTCTGACAATCAACAAGCACGGGACAACATACTCCAGAATTTTTTTCTGCATGACAAGTGAGAGATACTTCGACAGCCTGTATTGACATTTTCGCCACTCTTTGAGTAATTAAGACATTTACTTTATTAGATTTTGTTGTCTAACCTTTATAGGATCTGCTTCTTCAACGAAATCTGAAGCGACAATTCTCGGAGGCACCCTGGGAGCATTTCTTGCCATAGCCATTGTTACTGTGTTGGTCCTCATCGCTATTTTGATGAAAAGAAAGTTCAGTGGTAAAAGTATTTTTTGGTATAGCCTTGCTGATGAATGCGTTCGTTACATTTGTAAAAGATGACATGCTACTCTTTACATTAAAAGAGTTAAACTAGTATAATTATTTTTAGGTGATCAAAAGGAAGAAACATCCCGGTAGGTATGATAGATTTAAAATATTTAAAAAGGCTATTAAAACAAATACATCAGGTCTATGCAATCACTATGCTCTAAACAAAGTAAGACAAATATTGTTGCTTAATTTTAAAAATATTTTTGAGCCAATTATTTAGTTTTGTAATTCATTTAGATTTTGAGATGATGTCAATTTCGGAAAATAATTTTTATAATGCGAAATTAGTTGATTAATGAATATTCTGTTTAATATGTCGCTGCACGTTTCTATGAAGGGAGAGCTGTTGTTGTTTGATAAAAGAATGACGATCTAAAAAAAACACAGAGCACGTTTTATTTTCATGTAAAAGTTTCAGAACAGACTCTTCATCATCAGAATATCAACGCTAATAAAAAAAAAACAATTATTGTCCATCAGATTTCCAATTTCTTGTGTCAAGAGCTGGTCTCCTAGACTGTTAAGATGTTGTAACTATTTCCATTTTTAATTTTTTTTTCTGTGATAACTATATGAGGAGTTGATTTCTTGATAATTCTACCGTTATGTAAATTAGGCAGGTCGTTAGGGCGGGAGCTAGGGAGGCCTAATATGCATGCAAACTCATGCGCATTTGTCTTTTTGTCCTACGCTAAGGAAGTCTAATATGCATGTACATCTCTTGCGTCGGCCTTTGTGTTTGACGCCAGTGGGCGAGGACTGTTGAAATTGGCATGAGAGTCCTCGTGTAATTTAACTCTATGTCTACATTTTTTAAACTAAAATCTACAATTTTATTTCCCAATGAAATGGAAATATAAGTAATCACTGTCTAGTTAGTATTTTATGCCACGGACATCAACGATAGTGGGGCACATGGGATCATTTATGCATAACGGACTTATCCCATGTTTGAACTTTCCCACTATCGTTGATGCCCTGGCATACTATACTAACTACACAGTGATTCCTTAAGCATCATCAACAAACCTTAAATATCAACTTCATAATAATTGCGTGTCGAAGGATTTTTTAAATTAAAAAACTGTTTTTGACAACCCATCAAATGCAATGAAAATTTTCTTATGAACTGTAAATTTCAATTCATGGTAAAAATAGCAAAAGTGAAACAAATGGAGATAACGAACAGTATTCAAAATCAAAACTCCATAAACAATACAAAATAGGAGCAGAGCAAACACGGACCTCCAAAATATAAGAGTTGGGATCAGGTGCCATGGAGAAGTGAGGATCCCCTACCGACCCATCACAACCACCGTGTGCTCCTTGAAATGATTGGGAAATTACGGAAAAATCCGTTGTCAATTCAGTGTATAGATGTAGGTAGAACATTTCAAAACAATGATAGTTATCAACATCGTTTTGAATCATAAATTATTTAATACAAACACATACAGGTAATTGTTTTCATGTACCATTTATAATTTAAGTCAAGGACGCGACTATGAGATGCAAACTGTACAGAAACTGGAAGAGCATAGCTATCAAGGATTTGATACGATTTGTACAGGTAAATACAACATAACATTTTAATTTAATGTAGCTTTGTTTGTTCGATCCCATAGTAATGATACACTATTTATTCTAAATTTTAGGAAGTACAGAAGTGAGTAATAGGTACGTGTACAGGTATTTTATAACAAGAAAAAAAAATAATGATACTGTTGCTCACATTTGAAAAGAAATTATTTTAGATGATGCATATGAAAGCATACTTTCAGTGCCGAATATTGTGAAGTCGTGCAAGCATCTTCGCAAGAAGAACTCGGAGTAACTAGCAGAGCTGCAGAGAAGGAAGGTTAAAAATATACATCATAAAAGCAATAAAAGAATAGAAAAATGATAATCATTAAATATACACTGTATTCATTTCATTTGTACAAATAAGTGACAAGATGGTTTAAAATACAACCATTTTTTTTTCAGGAAATACAGACACGTATGAAAACTTCTGACGTCGTGTTCGACTTCAGTTAAGAAACTAACAATCTACATTTGACTTTTTAAAATCTTTAACTTTATTTTCCATTGATTCGAAAATGTCCAATGTTATTACTTAAATGAATTCCAAATTTAATTGTCTCTTTCAGTGTCACTTTACAGTAGAGGATAAAGTTTACTTCAAATCATTGTATTTCATATTTAAATCCTTTGTGGAGACAATCGTAAATTTACTAATGTAAACTTAATTGACGGACAGTTCCGTCTACCTGTTACATAAGGCTCAACAGGGAATGCTTACTCCTCCTATGAATTTCGTTCTTTATGTTCTCTTCACATATTTGTATTGTTTGTAGATTTTTATAGATTGATCACTGTTCGTTTACTTTACTTTTTGCATGCTCTTATTATAAAAATGTATTTAAAAGGTTAAGCACATACATGTATAAATCGTAATAAACATTTTATTGTAAGAAATGAAACAACATTGTGTTATTGTGTGTCTATCTTTGCTTATTTTTATATGTTTTTTTTTTTTTATTCCAAACGTGACCAAACAGAACATATAGCTATGATGCATCCTGTAAACATAAGTCTATTTGCATCACGGACATACAGAAGGAAGATACTGGACAGGTTTCTTTCAGGATTGCTGTTACTAATTACATGGAAAACGTTGCTTCTATATAAGATATTTTAATGATTTTCTTAGCAACAACGCTTGGGTTTTAATTGGTTGTTGCTGTTTTCACGATTCGCATTTTTCAGGGAATTTTCAAATAAAGCATTTTTCACCTTTAACTCGTCGTACATTTTAAATAATATATTTATCACTATGTTTATTAGCACACCTGAATTGAAAGCTCACGTGAACCTTTCCGATAAAATTTTGTCCGTTGTATTAACCAAATTTGCCAAAATTATCCTTCGGTGAGAGGTTTTCATGTTTGTTTAAATGAAGGAGCATACTACCCTCTTTTTAGGGGAGATAATTATGAATAAGTTTTTAAAAAGTTGTATCCTTTAAAATCTTCTCAAAAACCTTTGGACATATATGAATCTTATTTGAAGCCAACTTTCCATAGTACATAGCACTATATATTCGCTATATAACCGTCTAACTTTTTCAATCCAGGGATGGGGATATTACACTAGTAATACTGTAAATTCCTAAATATACGCCTGGAATTAATTATCGCGTAATTGTGGTTTTTATTGTATTTATCTACTTCACCCGCTATTTTATATAATTGAATTTTGCTCAAAAGTGTCAGTAAATACGCATTTTTTAAGCAACAGTAGTGAACATTTTTGTTGAATTCTTTTCATGTTTATTTAATAGGTCACCCGAGTTTCTCAGGTGACTTATCACAGCCCAGTCTGCTCTATACATATCAGGACCGGGCTGTTCTACACATATAAGTTTAAGTGTTGGTATTTTGGGATTGAGGTGGGAGAAGTTATTCAGAATTAACGGTTTTCTAAACATAAAAACGATTGTTAATCAGAATATTCTTCCCTTTTATGAATTAAAAGAAACAAAATATATTTACTTCCATAAAGCGAATATGTAAAATATGTATGTTTTTCATATTTTTAAAATATATTTAAAGTTACTTATCATTTTCAATCGAAAAAACGACATGTCCCTTTTTTAGAAAATCGTACTTTACTTATCGCATAAAAAAACGTAACTTTACGTTCATGTTTTATATCCTTCAAGTGAAATATATTTTTGAAACAGATGATGCATGTGTCTGATTTTAATTTAAATTTAATGCAGCCAACAGTTACTTGAGGAATTGATAAAGTTTAAAAGGGTATCGTTTTTGTTCGATTTTCATCCAACTACAAGTTTTCAAAATATTCTCGACTACCATATCCATCATTTAGATGCATTCCTTTTTCACAAGTATCGAAACGGTTTGATGACCAAGACTTATTTCCATTGTTTAATTTATTTATTTCCCGGGCAACAATTGATGGTTACATCAATGTTTTCTTATTACAATCTGTTCTATCCGTTATCATACATATTTTTGCAATCATTCGATTATACTATATAAACTTTTGAACATTTCATTCTTCTTCTCTGGAATTGCTGAACCAATTTCAACCAAAGTCTAACATCTATTGGTAAAAGGGAAACAAAAATTGTGAAATTTATGACCCCTGCACCCCATCCCTCTTGGCTTGAGGGGTGGGGCTATTAGCCTCTAACGACCATAATTAATGAAATCTTTAAAAATCTTCTTTATTTCTGGACAGCATGCAGTCAAACTGTTGCATTGGCATGATTGTAATAAGCATAGAGTCCTTTTACAAAAATAATGAATTACATTCCCCCAGGGTCAAGGGTTATGCCGCTAGGATGGGAATTTGTTGATTACATAGTGAAAATGTATTATTTCTTTGAAAACTTTTCCCCACTCCTTGGTTTTAAGTTGATGAAATGTGTACATAGTTATGATGAAGAGTTCTTCCTTCAAAAGGTTAATTTTATGCATATGGTCCTTGGGTCAGAGGTTCTAGAATTCTAGGAGGGGCTCTATTGATTATATGGTGAAAATGTATTTATTCTTTGAAAATTTTCTTCACTGCTCCTGGATATTATGCCAATGATATAATTTTATATTTATGATTGGAAAGTGTGTCTTCCCAAATTGGGAATTTCATAGCCCCTGGATCAGGGGTTCTGGTGAAAGGGCGGGCTAAAATAATTATAGTGAAAATGCCTGAATTCTTCACCTCTGCTCCTGGGTATTAAACCAGTGAAACTTGTACATAGTTACATCAAGAAAGTATGTTTCTTCTCAAATCTGAATTTCATGGCCCCTGGATCAGGGGTCTCTGTGTTTGGGTGTGCTCTATGGATTACATCGAAAAAATGCATTAATATTTTGAAAATCTTTTCTTCGGCTCCTTGATATTAAACCAGTGAACCTTTTTACAAAGTTTTAAGTAGGATGTCTCTTTCTGAATTGTACATTTCATGGCCCCTGGATCGAGGTTCTGGTATTAGGGCGGAGTTTTATTGATTGAATAGTGGAAATGCATTTATTCATTGAAAGTCTTTTCCTCTGATCTTGGATGTTAAGCTAACGATATAAGTACATAGTTATGACAAGGAGGGTACTTCTTCCAAAATTGTTTCATGGCCTCTAGTTTCACAAATCAACCAAATTCAATTGCTGGAAAGGTATTGCATGATACATGTACTCAGGTAACCTATAGGGCCCCTTGGCCTCTAGCTTCATGTTTGTTTCTAAAAATTTTGTATGTTATTTTATTTTCTATTTTCAGAAGATATGAAGTCGGATTAAGTAACTTGGAAAATTAGTAGAATTACTTTACCATGAGATTTCAGAGAGAAGTCATGCATGAATAATGAAAAATCTAAAATCTAAGATCTTGTATTGAATCCTTTGAGTCTTATAAAAAGAAAGAGTTTAATATGCTTTTAATATTTGTTTATTTTATGTAATTCTGCATTGAAGAAAAACATTCTTGCTGAGCAAATCATTATGAAGTTTCTTCATTGCTTACATTAAAATTATGGGTCGACAAAATT
Source organism: Saccostrea cuccullata (assembly GCF_032062105.1). NCBI lineage: Eukaryota > Metazoa > Mollusca > Bivalvia > Ostreida > Ostreidae > Saccostrea > Saccostrea cuccullata. The sequence goes on along the minus strand of NW_026931155.1, from coordinate 23,444 downwards.
TCCTGTAAATCCATGGGCACCAGAATCTCCATAGCCCCGGACGATCAGTCCAAACGGAGAATCAGTTGTTGATTCTATATTCAATCTACCAGGGGAGACCTCGACAGTAGCAATGGAGTATTCGATACTTTTAACCACAACCTTGCTCTCAAAACGAACCATATCTGAAGAAATAGCTTGGTCGTTCAGTCGAAGATCTGATATCGAGTTATTTCTAATCATGACTGTGATGTAGCTGTTGAGGTATCCATCAGGAATAGGGACTTGGTATTGACTTTTATATTGGCGAACTCCAGGAATATTAACCATGTACGAATTACCTGAGTTTGAAGTTTGCCTGACATAGTTGATAACCTGCAGAGGAAAGTTGAAAACATAAGGAGGATAAATGATTTCAGCATTGATGACTGTTGTCACATTAGCTAATGAACTTATTTCGTATGGTGCCCATTTATCTATTGAAATATTGTGCTTGGAAGCCCCTTTCGAAATCTGCACGTCCAAAGGACTACCACTAAGAGGATATGTTATTTGTATGAATGTTTCATTATTCAGAAAGTCAGGCGGTACAATGAAGATAGAGCCCCAATCAGCTAATGGGTGAAGCTGCTCCATTACTTGGCTGCCATACGAGTCAGGAGAAAAGTTAGGTCCACTTCCCGAAAATACTACAATAGGCTGGGAACGAGATCTTACCACACATCAAGTTAGGTCAGTGTTGTCTCCAATCTGTAATGTCTCCATACTATCCAAGGTTGTCTTAAAAAAGTCCCGGTGACCGAACTCTTGACCATTAATAGATATAGATGATCCGTTGTCGAGCATTTGAAATTCAAGCGAGACATCTGTGTTATTCTTTAATGCAGCTATACCAAATACGGTTGAATACGCGGTGTTAGAAACTAATCGTGGGACAGTAGATGGTATGAAATAGAAATATGACCATATCCCTCTTGTTGGAATGTCTTCTACTGGGAATATAAGAGAGCTGTCATCAGGTTCTGACGAGTCGTTGTCTAACAGAAAGACAGAAACTGGATCAGTTGAGCGAATTTTCACTGCTTTTGGTTCTTTCTGAAGAATAATACCTTGCATTTCTGCAGGGAGGGCAACTTTGCGTTCCGAGTTGAAGAAAAATATTTGATCGATATCATTTTTCAGTGTCGCATTTAGATTTTCTGAAGTGGAGATTTCTACCGTTGAAGAGGTGTTTGTTGTCAGGTAGATTGATATCGATTCAATATTTCTAGAAGCTGGATTCCACAGAATCGGCAAATTATATTCATAATTGAAAGTTCCGTTGAAATCTAGAAAAAGGATTTTAAAAATGATGAAAAATCAATGTATGAATTTAATTTAAAAATAGCAAAATTAAGTCATAAAATTAAGGATCAATCATTTACTTGTTCGGCAATTGTCAATATAGGTAGGAATAGTCACGTCACTTATACTGCATGAGTCGATACATGAGTAGGAGTGACAACGTGTTACATGTAGTAGGAATTCCACGTTACATGTACAGCATGTGTCTACATGCGTGGAAATGCATATTCAAAAGAATCTAGTTTGTCATTACCCCTGCAGTTCAGTCCGGACCACCCTTTGTTGCAGGTGCACTGGTACGAGTTCTCGTTAATTGTGCATGTCCCTCCGTTTTGACATGGTATAGAATAGCATGCATCTCTCTCTAGTAACAAAAAGAGGAGATGTTATGAATTACACTTGATTTAATTCATATTACATTTTTAACATAATAATGTTAAATATTTTCCTTTTTATTGCAGATGTATTTTAAGAGGCTTCAAAGGAAATGGAACAGAATTTTAAAAGCATAATTAAGGTTTTGATCGCTGTTTGTAAGATTTTAATTCACAATTTCAAAATTTTGAAGAAAAATAACAAATAAAGTTGTAATATTGTTAAAAGGAGACTTTTTCCAGAGTGAACATAGTTAAACATTACCTGCATAAAGTCTTAATATAGCTGCATAAAAGGTATTAAAATTTATATTTTGAATTCCACACCTTGTCAGAAGTAGATATGTATGACAATTATCTTTAACATAAAAAATGAAAAAAAAATAAAAATGATAAAAGGGGAATAACTTCTTGGCGAAATATGTCAAAGGAAAAGGGTCTAAACAAACTGGGACCCAGAGACACAAGATGTCAGGTACCACAGAGGAGGAAGCATCCCTGCTTGCCTAACGAATTTCATTTTTTTTTTTAATCTTAAAACATGATTTAAAACTCAATTTATAAATATCACGTTATGATATCACGTTACATGACGGTTAAAGTTTATCGTTTGTATATCTATATATTTTTACATTTGCTTCCCTACGTATGGAAAAAATGTTATAAATTGGTAATTATGTTCAAGTATCAACTGTCGGTAAATTCCTCTTTAACAAGTGTCTGTCTATACTATACAAAGAATGTATATGTTTTAAAGGTTAAACTTATCAGCATTTACAGAAAAGTTTCAAATAAAAAACACGAGAAAGATCTTGCACCTTAAACAATATTCACATAAAACAAAAGTTATTAATTCTCTGTAAAAATAAATGTAAAAATTGTTAATTGGTGTCTATATTCATATCAGTCATATTTCATTTATGATTTGATGTTGAAATAATTCTATTAGCCCCTTTTATAATTGCCTACTACAAAAAATTATAGAAGGGAGTGCATACTTAAACTTTAAATTATCACGTGACCATAAAATAGAGGGGCCGAAAAACAGCCTTATCGAAACTCCCCTTTTATAAAAGGGGAAAAAGAGGACATAATCACTTAAACACAACTGTACAATGTGTTTGTGCAAATTTAAAACGAGGCAATTTTCTGCGAGCGAAAACGACTAGGGGTGAAAATGGCCCAGTATTCAGCACTTGAGATGTACCAAGAAATTGGAGATGCCTTTTTTTTAAACATTTTTTTTTATAATTGGAGCAAAATATTTGAAATTATTTTGGAGGAAAAAAATGTATGTATGTTTCCTCTTAAATGCTATGTGTAACAGTTGTGAAGCGATAATTAAATCATTAATAAATCTTACCTATTTTCTTGCAATTTTTACCGGTGTACGGTGGCCTACATTGTGTGTACTTTTTCCATCTGATGCAGACGTACCCTCGGTGACAATATGGTACAGGACGATAACACAACTCTCGTCTGCTTGAGCCTGATATAATCAAATATTACAGAATCTGTTTATTACAATATCTGTTTATTACAATATCTGTTTATTACAATATATGTTTATTACAATATATGTTTATTTTAAAGAATCGTTTTGAATCCCTCGATTCTGAAAACGACTGTTTGCAAGAATACCCTATAATATTATTGTATTGTTCATATTAGATCTATCTAAACATGGTAAAAAATTTACATATATCATGATTGTTTTTACCTGACTATATTTTTGCTAATGTGAACGGGGAAGGGGATGTAAAGCAAGATTTGCATGGGAATATTGTTATGTGCAAAATACAGTCTTGTCGGCATTGGTGCACTTTAGTTTTACACAGGAGATAATTTACTCTTGATGTTTTTTTTCAGTTGCCATGTGTAAATGTAGCAAAATTTACAAGAACAACCGAGTATTTATTGTGATAGAAAGTCCAAAAATTACGTTTAGAAACATTGAAACAAGAAGAGACATTGTCCTTCTAAGTTAAGTAAGTTCTCAGTATCCCTCTCGACTGAGGAGCAGATATCCGTAAAGACGTAAAGAAGTCTTACCGAGCAGGAAGCATTTTTGTTGTGGCGTTGGAGGAGAACACGACTTCTTCCCTGGACGACAAATTCTACCTCTTTTGCAGTAGGTATCAGACTTGTAACAGTCCTCTTTTCCTCCTGTTCAAATAAATACAATATAGACATTCCCCTGCGAAATGATCAAGAATAATTCTTGAACTTTTAAGAAAAGTTCATGAATTATTTTCTTGAATCAGCTCATGAATTGTTCATGAAGATCCCATGAAGTTAAAATTGGACACTCATGATTTCATGGATTTTATTCATGAAAACCAAGTTCAAGAATATTCAAGAATTATTTGTTGTTCATGAACAAACTTGGATTTTTTAAATGCCTGCAAAATGATCAAGAATAATTCTTGAACTTAAATTTCAAGAAAAGTTCATGAATTATATTCTTGAACTTTCAAGAAAAGTTCATGAATGATATTAATAGGTTCAATGCATTTTCATGAACTATTCATGAATAATTTGTAAAAGTTATTTAGGAATGTTCATGAACTATTCATGAATGTTCTTGCTTAAATAGTAAACAAAAATGTAATAAGTTATGCAAAATGAAAAACTGTAAAAGAAAATATTTTAATAGCATCTTAAAAGATTTCACAGAATTTTTGTTTTCCAATCATGGTAACAAAATCTTTGTTCAAGTAAACAACTCTGATAAGTGATAGCGATAATAAATAAACTATGTAGTTCATTCCTAATAAATTATGAAAAATTTCAATTCAAACACGACTCTTTGCAGAATCCTTAACCTTACTTGGTCAAGAGGAGAGTGGGTTCCTTATTCAGCGTATTTCAAAGCGTATGCCTAAAATGGAATGATTTTTAATCCAAGTCTCACTGTCTGGCAGAAAAGTGTGTTCAGCAATTAGGGCATCAGCTAAAAGGGCTTTCAAGGATTTTGAGCAGAGGTGGTCAAATAAAAAAATCTTATTGGCTTTCCCTGTGGAATTTTCAGAATTTCATCACTTGGATCCTTTGATCGATTACGATTCATATTTTCATTCCTTTCTTTTGTTTTTCTTCAAGAGCCTGGATTTTTTATATTCTTCTTTTTTTTTTTTGGCAGCCAGAGTTTTTTAATCTTCTGATCTCAACTCATTAACATTATCTGTGAACTGCTTCTCTTTTCCCTACAAGAACAAAGATTTTCTGAAAATACTCATAAATGTGAAAACTTGACTTGCATATTTGTTTCATTTAATTCTGCATCATAGGCACTGCCATATTTTAAAGCATTCCGAGCGGGAGTTTAGCCTGTTTCCCATGCCCGCCATGTTCAAGATATTATAGGTGAACAGGATGAATGTTTCAATCTTTAATTATTAAATGTAACGTAATTTGGTTGGATTCTTACTCATAACAAAGTTTGACAAATTTTTCAATAAAAAGGACATGACTGAACTCTTACAAATAGACAGTAACATCTTGACAAATATCTCACAGATTCAGCGATTGCCTCCATTTTTTTTGTAACTCACCACTATTATCTGCAGTTATGAAGTAAATTGATCCTCTGGACATTCCTTCTTCGTATTCTGTTATTTTCTTCAAAGGTTGACAAAGAATGACTACGCTAATAATCCTCCCATTCTACCGATTCACTTTCCAACGTCTCGCGCGTTTCAAAGTTTGCGCCTTTTAAAAAGTGTCATGCAGAGCTAATTAAGAAATAGTTTCGAATTGCCAAGATTTTTGTTAAACAAAAAATAACAAACACTATCTGAATGATTTTTCACTGAAATTAATTTTTTAAAATTAATATAAGTTATATCATTTATTGAATTGGAATTTTTTAAAATTATACCTGTAAAGCCATAGTTTCGTATTCAAGTATGGCCGCCTCCATATCAGAGGACAACAAATATCTCTTGGAACCACTCTCCCTCAAACTGAGTACCCTGAGCTATGAAAGTGTATAGGAGAATAGACTACAAAATACGAATGTGGTTCATGTCATAGCTTCTTCACAACCATGCAGCCTGTGCTGTATCATTTACACACGATGGACAGAAAAATGTGACTTTAGTCTTTATAACAACATCAAAATATAAAGCTTTACGACCCAAGAATGGTACGGTACAGTACGGACAAGAGATATAATTTTTTAGTTGTCAATAAATTTATGATACGTTTTTAGGAAGATTATGAAATTTTTCCTAGACTGTAAGTCTGTTTCATTTTCTTACAACTTGTTAAAAGTTTGACAAATAGAGAAAATTCGGTCGAACAAAGTTGTTTCGTGAAAAATGAGATAATTTAAAGCACAATTTTAATATAGCTGGCCAATTTGAATGATGAAGAAACATTAATTTAGTAATTCAATATGAGAATAAGATGCTGTCAATATTGATGCAGTGTTCTTTAAATTACGATCATAATTTAATTATAATCTCCCTTCTAGACAGTTCATAACAGAGTTTTATTATCCTGAAGAATCTAAGTTATCAATTACATAGAGTAGAAAATAGTGATTTTAACCTCTTATGTTCCCCTACTCGGCCCTGATCCCATACTTTCAAAATCAAAACAAAAGCATGACTGTTATTAATTAAATCAGGGGGTTGTTCAACAATTGCATCTGCATGCAAAAGTTGTATTATGGGAGTAATGAGTGTTTTCTGGCGATCGTTTGTGACAATTATTTTTACATTTTTAGTCTTCATGAAAATTCATGAACATTCATTACCTTGAACTACTAAGTTTTTTTCTTTAAACTGAAAATTACCAATATTCATATTTGTTCATCATTTGTTCATGAACTTTGAATTATGAATGTTTTCATGAATTTTATTCATGAACTACTTTTATGAACCTGTTAAGAATCCTTTAAGAACCATTCATGAACAATTATGAACAACTCATAAAGGTTCTTAAAATCATGAATATCATTTCGCAGGGGTATGATGAATAAGTATCTTACACTTTTAATAATTTTCATTTCTACCTTGAGCGTTGAAGCTGAAATACAATGTTTATATATCTGCATGCGGAACTTTCTAATAAGTGCTCATCCATTCAGTCTATTGTTGTTGACGCATGATATGATGTTGATCGCGAAAAGTTTTAAAATGTTGTTGAATGTTTTTGTTTTACTAACAGATTTAGGATATCAAATATAAAACCTACCTGTTTTCTTGTTTTTCTTTCCAGCAAGCATGATGGTGATAGCTGCACAAAGCTGAAATATTTAAATTATTAGTTATTAGCTTACTATCAATTTCAAACAAATCTTTTAGTCACTTCAATTAAATATATAATACACATATATTACCACAAAGAGTCGCAAAAACATCTTTCAGGACTTTCTTGTTCTGAGTACTGGAACTCGACTAAACAATACTGTTTTTCTTCTTTTATAATGTATATATTGATTCCTATTGGTTAAAAATATAATATCCAATCAGTTAAGGCCACACGCTTCAAATAGACAAGAACATTTTTATTCATAGAATATTGTAATGAAGACCAATATAATTTTTAAAAAAAAAAATAAATGAAATCTGAAAACAACAAACCGTAATTAAGTTCAGCATTCCAATTTAACACTGCCAATTTAGAACAGCAAAAAATAAACCTTTGGAAATAGGCAATGAAAAGGTGCAATGGATGATGAAGAAACCCCTTGTTCTCAGTTCACGCCCGTCATAACCCTTTTTTCATATACAGTTGTATAAAAATAGTTTTCAACATTCACACCGAAATCAGATTATTATTGCAAACATGGTTAATCTTTAAAAAGACAATATAATTTGAAGAATTTTGACATGTAGCCATCTATCGTCAAGTTAAAAGATTGAGACGTTTCGTGCGATCTTGGTGACTTTTCACGTAATAATGCTTTCAAAACGCTAAGAGAATGGACGTAATGTTTCTAATAGTGGTACTTTCTTGGTCGGTACCCTATCGCTATCTCTTTCTACTTGAAATAAGGTTTAAAAAGTCAAAGGTTATTTATGATTAAACTAATGAAAGTAGAGGGCGAGTGGAATTGTATACGAGGGTTGTCCCGTAAAATCGTGGACAAGTTGTCTAGTTTGAAAAATAATCATCACTACGTTCTGAAATTTTCACCACTTTTTAGTAGATAAATTATGAATATACATAGCAAATTTCAAATAGATATATGCATAGGTAAACAAATTGTGATATTTTATGTTATATACTGTATCGCCCTACGGCGCACGGATGATAACGTCAAAGTGTCTAAAACAGCGTCACGTTTCATCTTTGCTAAACTTAAAGTTGGATACGCCCCACTTAAATTAAGAAATTTTATTGATTTACATATGTGAGTATCTATAAGCAGTTAAGAAACCAATGTGGCACACTCATGCGATCTTCTGAATATTTTTTAGCAAGTTACAGACAGTATTCTCACCATCATTCAACTAAAAGAGAATCTCACATCGACGGTCGACAATGACAGCGTCCTTTGCTATTACAAATGGCAGTCTGTCCATATGTTTTGTACTATCTGGGGACTCGACCACGAAGACTTCACTAAGAAAACTTTCATTTCATTTATATACTAAAGATCTGGTGATATTTTTCATACTTTCTTTCTTCTGTATTCATTTAAAGTCTCTTAAGGCGTCATTACAACATCCTAATCTATCTGAACTGCTCTCCGGTGCGCCGTAACGTCATAAAAAGTCGGCATTTTTCGTGTATTGTGATTATCAGTTTCCCATTACAAATGCTCGGGAAACTGCCAAAAATTAACCAAATGCCTTGAAACTTTTAAAAAGACGACAGAATTGATTAAGGAATGGAATTAGGATAATTTTCATTCTAATTGTATGTATTGAAAACTTTTATTATGAATTAATTCTTATGTCTTCTCTAATATAACCTTGCTATTTTTACCGTGCGCCGTAAGACCGTACCTTGTGCACATTCAAGCAGAATAAAATCTTTGTTTTTTAATATATATTATCAAAAACATTATGATTCACTTAAATATGATGAATAAACATTTACTGAAAATTTCAGCTTAGTGCGCCCATTACTTTTCGAGAAAAACACTTTGTCCACGATTTTATGGGGCAATCCTCGTAGATATGATACATTTTGCTAATTGCTTGAAGGAGTTTTGTTAATTAAGTACAGATTAGTTAATGATTAAGAAAAAACTTTCTCATGGACAATCCCTTTTGACTATAAAATGCTTTGATATAATGTCAGAGTATTATGTACTTCATGGATATTTTAGGGTAAAGAAATTGGTCCTATTAGGGATTGAAATCCTAATTTTTTAAAGAAATCCAACAAACATTCTATAAAATGTAACATGAAAGAACTCTTCAATTAAGGTAAGGTTTGCGTCTCCCTCCAACTCATATTTTTTTTAATATGCACACATGCTATATATCAATTTATTCAGGGAGATTAACTTCATCATTTAATATGATTTTGAAAGATATTGCCCATCCCATTTTTTTAGTAAAAGACGCCAAATTTAACGTATTTCATATTTCACCTCGAATATTATTTTCATTGAAAAAATTGATTTATTTTATAAATTATCAAATTTTTATAATTAAAATGACCTGAATTAGTATAATTCATGCTTCTATTATTTAAACTTTTAATTTTCCGTTATTAAAAATGTGAAAATTTGGGTAAAAAAGAAGATTTTTCAATTTTCCTTGATAAAGTGAAATCGTTGCCATGGCAACAAAAATATAAAAATCAACGTTTTACATATCTACCGATTCCATCAAAATCCATGAAGTTATTAATTTGATCATTTTCATTAATTTGAACTAAAAAAATATGTATGTCCCCAATATTATTTCCATGGAAGCAGGGGCTATATTATGGGTTCGGAACATAAAAATCAGGCTTTTTCTACACTTTTAAAGACAACATTGATATCACCTTGTCATGGTGAATGTTAAAGACTAAATGTTATTTTTGATTTTGTTTTTAGGCATAAATTGGCCAAAAATATTCAAAATAAAACTCCTCCTGTGCTGCATGATGGTCTAAAAATTTATTCCATGGAAGAACTCTAGTATTTATGGCAATCTTTACATCTGAATATTCTGATGAAATTGTCCATGAATTATACTGCAACACCTTTAGAAGTACATGTATATGTATATAAACATACTTCAGAACATGTTGCAACTAAACCAATTAAAAGCCTATGAATTTGACCTCATGCTGATTTAGTTACTCCAACATTAGTAACTTCTAGACATCTTTGTAGCAAAATATCTTTAATCAGTTATGGCTGGTCACTGTCATTATACATGTATGCCATTTTTTGAGTGAAATGTTGTAAGCATTGCATCCACAAATCTGCTGTTTTTATAATTAAATGATTTCTTTACTTAGAAGAGTAGATATGCTATCTTTAAAGTAATGTTTGTTTGCCCTCTCTTGACTCAGGGTAAAATTATTGGGTCGGTAGGTGAGAAAATCTTCAACAACATTTTTTTAAGGGGGATAAGAGGAATAAAAAGAAAAAAGAAAAAAAAATACGGCCCTGCACTGAAAAAAAGTTTTCAGTCTGGTCATTTTAGTCAGTTGGTCTTGAGAGGCTGACAACCAAACATTTTTTAAAGATGGCCTATTTCTACACTTCATGGACATTAGCTCAATCATTGGATTAGGTAGTCTGAGAATCTAAATTGAAATATCAGGCAGAACAAAATAAAGATGAATTCTAAGTGACATCAATTCATACTTTAATGAGTTTACAGAGTACTTCTGATTTCAGAGAAAAGGCAAATTCTGCAAAATGACATAACACTGTCATAAATATTTGTCAAGAACAGGGAAAAAGAAACAATGCTACAGTGATAGATATATCTCATTGATATCCATGAAATAATAATTTAAATATAACAAAATTTTCTCCTTTTTAAAATCAAAATACAGAAAAAAACTAGAAAACTGACCAGTCAGCAAGGGCCCCGCCATGGGGAAGAATTAAAAGGGTGCAGCTTACAGAATGATTAATAAATGTACAAAGAAAAAGCAACAGCAACTGTATTCTTAAAATTTCAAGATAATTCCCGAATATTCAAAAACCTGAAAATAATATCCTTGTATTTACATTAGGCAGTAAAGAACAACTTAACATTGAATGTATTTTCAAACAATTATGAATCTTGTGTTATATAAAATGCCAGCCTTCAATGAATGCAAATATCATGAAGGCTTGACCTTAACTTCAAACAAACAGCAGTTGCAGACAAAGGTTTTCATTAATCTTAAAGTGACAGATAAAGAAAAGCCTACTAAATTTTCTGCAGCAGGCTAGATAATCCCAAGGGATTGATTGTACCTCTCTCATCATTTTCTTCTAAATTTACAATAAGAACTTTTTCAGTATTAATGATAGAATGGGGTTTTTATACAACTACATTAAAATTTAAAATATTCTTGAATTAATATATTTAAAAAAAAAAGTGAAAAAAGTGAGAAAAAAAGTACCCTGGTAAATCAAAAAATCTTCTTTAATCAATTTCTTTTCTTTTTTTTTTAGAATTCAATGAAATCATAACTATCAAACAAAAATAAATAAAAATTTATATTTAAATATCCACATTTCAGAGTGTTCATAGCATTCCAAATTGATTTAACTTCAAAACAAACTTCATTTGCAGACAGAGGTGGTAATAAATCTCAATGTTACAGATAAAGATAATGCTCTGGATTTTCTTCAGGAGGAAAGCTAATTAATCCCATGGGGCTCCTAGAAGCATTCAGTTTACTGAATGGGAACAACTTCAGCAGTTATCTCTCTTTGCCAATGCATTCTTATATAAAGTTAAGGAATCTACCCCACCACCCCAGCTCCAAACCAAGGGACATAGAGAACCAAACTTGGCATCAAAATATGTATTTTTGCCTACTGAACTACTGCACCAAATTTGATCTTAATTGGGCAACCATAAAAAAAGTTGCAAGTTCATTCTTATGCATAGTTAAGGAATCTACCCCACCACCCCAGCTCCAAACTAGAAGACATAGAGAATTAAACTTAGCATCAAAATATGTATATCTGCCTATTGAACTACCATACCAAATTTAAACTTGATTGGGCAACCATAAAAAAAGTTATTAGAAAAAAACAGAAAATTTGTGGACGGAAGAGTGACAGACGGACAGACAGACGGACAGACGGACGGACAGACAGAGTGATTACTATAGGGCACCCGCAAATCCTTGCGGGGCCCTAATTAAAAGATTATAAATGTAAACAATTTTAAAATAAACTACATGTATTTGTGAAAGATTTTAATTTTAGTAGATTACTAAACTGGTCTTATCATTCCTACTAAATTAACAACCTTACAATTTCCAAGTGTCATGTTTTAAACTGTTACAGTAGATATAATTATACATGTTCACTGCAGCTTTACATGTATGTACAAAACTCATCAGTTTTCAGAAATACTTATTTGAGCATATTAGGTCCTGGTAAGAACAAAATTTAATGAATAAAAATATTAATCTTAATTGTTCGTGTATTAATTTCCTTGCAATTTTACAAACCCTTTTACGAAACTTGTTACATGTAAGTATAGACAAAAATCAACCTTCAAGTAATACCTATGATGTATACATTTATTTTACTGAAAACAAATTCAAAGATGGAAAAACAGAGCATGCACTGCAATCATCACATATACACATATTTTCTAAATATATGGAAAACAGCATGTATATACTAGATAGGATGTTGTTAAACATTAAATTTCCTTCTATAATCTATAGACATATAAAAATATGCATTGGGTATAACAAGTCAGACGTTCTTCTCCAAATCTCCATTGATTTTGCCATGTCTGGTACAACATCTTAGATTGATCCATCCAACTTTCTTTAATATTCTTGAGCTGATATGGGATGACCTCTACTTTGATTGATGGCACAAATCTTTTAAGGAAACACTGAAGTACTTTTCTTTTAGTTCTTATCTATTCCAATTAATGACCCATGATCTGAAATCATATGTGTTCATTATTACAATAACATTTAAGGAATTGCATAAGGAATTGCACTGAGTTTCATTCACTCAATGAAATGAATAAATTTCCAATATAATCAATGAAGAATCAATTTGAAATTATTGTAAAATTTACAGATTGAATTAGTGAAATACAAATGCTTGATCAAGAAAATTAATGTTCTTGTCATGCACAATCTGTATCTCTTTTTTATTAATTAGAAAATGAGATATTAATTAAAATCAAACCTCATTTAAAAAGGTAACTAGAACAATTGAATACCTGTTCCAATAATGTTACAAATATTAGGCCTAAAAAGCAAGGATTTTATTTTTCATAATTTCTTGAATGAATGCATTTTTATTTTTTGGCAATGTTGGGATATTAGTCACATCCTGACACCCTTGTACCGTTTATTCATCGTTTTTAAATCCGTAATCAGTAGATCATTCATAACTTTCAGTTAAATGAATAGTTAAATAATTACCTGATGAAAATACTATCAACAATCAAACTGTCAACATCATTATTGGACATGGTCAAATGCACCGTGACTTTTCTTCCCTGTTCGGACTGCATATAGCATAATACTTTACAGGATACTCTCAGGTCTTTTCTTTTTTCTTTCCCATTCTCCCTTAAAAGTTTAGTGTAGTGGTGAAGCGAGAAACACACAACAGCACAATGCGTCAATGACTTTCTTCTGATCGGAATGGCCGTGCAACTTGCCACGTTCCGTATCGAAAATAAACAAGTCCTCCTTTATTGGTTCATCCACATGCATCACGCTAATCTCAAAGGCTTCTAAGATTCCTATGCTTTGATTTGTTATAAGGCTTTCTCCTGAAAACGTCCTTTGTTTTTAGTCCTAACAATAAGAAGTGACAACAAACATCAAGTATGACAGAGGAAATTCGTTACCGAGATGCATAGCATCGCTGGTTTAAATTCGCCTGTTTCAAACGCTTTGGTGATTCGCAAGAGTTATCTCCCTGTAAACGCAAACCTTACCTTAATAGAAATCATGTAATCAATAATTGATTCACACTCTTTATATATTTATTTTGAGTCTATGATCCTTATTCGAAAATATTGCATATACCATATAAAGCATAAACTTTTTGTAAAAATACTAAAAATAATGAATTATTTAATGGAAATTCCTTTAAGTAAAGGAAAAGTTCACAGGTGAATTGACTAATTCAAATATTTAGACCTTATAATTATTTCAAATACTAGTAGATAGGACTTATGTTTCAAGGGGACAAAGAATGCAATACAATATGAAAACCTTTGAATGGGAAAGAAAGAAATTTCCGGTCTGAAATTTCTATACTTTTTTCCTTATCCTATATCCTTTGATATATAATAAACTTGTTTGTTACTTTTTATATTTCTAATCTCATAAACCACCGAGAAATATATATTCAACAACAGCTTGTCCATGCAAATTAAAAATAAATCCTTATTAATCCGTTAACACAGTTAATGGTGTGTTGATCGCAAAGCGTATCCTTGAAAATAATAATTACAATATTAATATTTATTGCATATTTATACCCCTGCTCTTGAAATCGGGAGGGTATATAGTAATCGTTATATCCGTCCGTCTGTATGTACGTACGTCCGTCTGTCTGTACGTCGGTCCGTCTGTCTGTTACGCTTTGAGGCACCTATTTCTTATCTGCAACTCCTCTCATACCACTGAATGAAATTTGATTAAACTTTCACATAATCTTTAATACATGTTGCGATTATGCACTTTCTATTTTACTGTTTGATCTGACACATATTTTGGGTTTCCCACAATAAAGCATGGACACTCCCATTATATTCATATGAGAAAAGTTAACATAAGAAATGAAAGTCTAGTTGTCGGGTATGCCAGGGACATCGACGATTGTAGGAAAATTAGAATAGATTTTGCATTGCAGACTTCGTCCGTTATGCAAATTATCCAGAGTTTCCAATTATCTTTTATTTCTAGCATCCCCGACAAACTAGACTATGATTCTTCAAATAGAGGCACGTATATAAAATTTGTCATTTGAGGTATTCAATACCTGATAGAAACAAATTGAATGAAATTGATAAAATTTAAGAATTTTTAGTGATGAATACTCGGTTTTTTAGACATGATTCCAATTTATTATTATTATCATTAAGGTGTGGAACGTGTTCTAATATATGAACTTAATTTCCCTTTATTCCAAATTAATTTCATAAATCAATTTAGAATAATTTATCTGGAAAAATTTCTTTCTAATTATCATTCTATTTGTTTTAATGCATCTTTTCACCACAGCATTTATTGATATTCTTATTACTTGATTTTCTTTTAATTATAAATGCTTTTCCCAATAGATTTCAATGTAAGTTTATTAATTAAGTACTGCTTAGATAATGATTTTTTAAAACTTTCTCCTGGACATTCCTTTTTAGCTCACCTGAGCTGAAAGCTCAAGTGAGCTTTTCTGATCACCCGTTGTCCGTCGTCCGTCCGTCCGTCCGCCTGTATGTCCGTCTGTAAACTTTTCACATTTTCGACTTCTTCTCAAGAACCATTGGGCCAATTTTAACCAAACTTGGTATTAAGCATCCTTGGGTGATGGGGAATTTAAATTCTTAAAATCAAGGGCCAAGTTCCTTTCCAAGGGGAGATAATCAAGAAAATACAAAAATTGGGTGGGGTCATTAAAAAATCTTCTTCTCAAGAACCACTGGGCCAGAAAAGCTGAAACTTATGTGGAAGCATCCTGGGGTAGTGTAGATTCTAAATTGTTAAAATGATGAACCCCAGGGGTAGGGCGGGGCCACAATAGGAAATCCGAGTTTTACATAGAAATATATAGGAAAAAACTTTAAAAATCTTCTTCTCAAGAACCATTTGGCCAGAAAAGCTGAAACTTATGTGGAAGCATTCTGGGTTAGTGTAGATTCTAAATTGTAAAAATCATGACCCCAGGGGGGAGGGTGGGGCCACAGTAGGGAATCCGAGTTTTACATAGAAATATATAGGAAAAAATTTTAAAATCTTCTTCTCAAGAACCACTGGGCCAGAAAAGCTGAAACTTATGTGGAAGCATTCTGGGGTAGTGTCTAGATTCTAAATTGTAAAAATCATGACTCCGGGTGTACGGCGGGCCACAATAGGGAATCCAAGTTTTACATAGAAATATATAGGAAAAATCTTTAAAATCTTCTTCTCAAGAACCACTGGGCCAGAAAAGCTGAAACTTATGTGGAAGCATTCTGGGGTAAGTGTAGATTCTAAATTTTCCAAATAATGACCCCTGGAGGAAGGGCGAGGCCACAGTAGGGAATCTAAGTTTTACATTGAAATATCTATTGAAAAATCTTTGAAAATCTTCTTAAGAACCATTGGGCCAGAAAAGCCGAAACTTATGTAAATCTTGGGGTAGTGTAGATTCTAAATTGTCCAAATCATAACCCCTGGGGATAGGACTTTGTCACAAATGGTATTACGAAGGGGGGAAATCTGTTAAAGAACAGCATGGCCAAAGTTTCTCAGGTGAGCGATGTGGCCCATGGGCCTCTTGTTTGACTATGAAATGCTTTCATATAATGTCGGAGTATTATATGCTTCATGGATATTTGAGGGTAAAGAAATTGGTACTGTTAGGGATTGAAATCCTTAAATCTCTATGAAATCAAACAAACATTTCATAAATTTATGTTATATGTAAGATCTCTTCAATTTATAGTAGTCATGTAATCAATAATTGAATCAAACTGTTCATTTAATTATTTTAAAACTAGATCCTTATTCGAAAATCTTGTATAAACTATTAACATCAAAGTTTTGTAGAAAAACTTACAATAATGAATTTTTCAATGGAAACGTCCTTTAAAAAGGGAAAAGTTGACAGTTGAATTGGCTTATTCAATAGTTAGAACTTATAGATAGGACGTACGTATCAAGAAGACAAAGAAAAAGGGATGCAAAATTGGAAACCTTTTAATGAGAGAGAAAGTGATTTCAGTTTTGATATTTTATAATTATTTAGTTTTCCTTTGATATATAATGAACTTGTTTGGCACTTTTTATAATTTTATTCTAATAAACCATCGAGAGAAATATATTAAAGAACAGCTTGTTCTTGTAAATTAAAAATAAATCCTTATTAATCCGTAAACACAATTGTTTGTTGATCGCAAAACGTATGCATGAAAACAATTACAATTTTAATATATATTCCATATTTTCATATTGCATCCACTTTGATTTATATTTACAATTGATTTCACACAGAAATGTTAAAATAAAGAATGATAGTCTAGTTTATCCGGCATGCCAGTGACATCGACGATTGCTGGAATTGGAATGCGTTTTGCATTACAGTCTTATACATTAATTTTAAGCTATAATCCTTATTCAAAAATATTGTATATAACCTTATCATCACATTTCTGTAGAAACACTAAAAATGATTAATTACGTAATGTAAACTTCCTTTTCAAAAAGTTGAGAGTTGAATTGACTAATTCAAATTGTTAGACCTTATTGAGAGAGAGAGAGAGAGAGAGAGAGAGAGAGAGAGAGAGAGAGAGAGAATATGTGTGTTCAGTTTTGAAATATTTTATTTTTTCCTTTGATATATAAATTAACTTGTTTGATACTTTTTATTATTCTATTCTCATAAACCTTCGAGAGAAATATATTTAACAACAGCTTGTTCACGTTCATAAAAAATAAATCCTTATTAATCCGTAAACACAATTAATGATTTGTTTATCGCAAAACGTATCCTTGAAATCATAATTACAATATTAATATTTATTAACACATGTCTGATGATAAATATTTTGTTTTTTCTTGAATATATTTAATAAAAGTAATGAACAACCTCTTCAGGGATAATCATTCAGACGCCATATTCTTTGGATTTATAAACAAAAAATATTTTAAAAAAAAAACAAGTTAAAGGTTAAATAAATATTTATTTGAAAATTTTTAAAATGGCCTCTTCGTGGAGGAAAGAATATGTTTTTTTTATATTATACGGATAAAACTTTAAAGTAATGAATAAATACTTTTTTTAATTAGTAATTTGATTTCAAAAATACGATTTCATCACCTTTCCCATATCCGAAAAGTATATATTTGTGTGATCATTTTGCAATTTAAATATTCCCTTTACTTTTAAATATTTGGCAACAAAATTATTCCTATATATGCTTATTTTCATGCCACAGCACGGGCAAATACAGACTGTTATAGTTTAAAGAAACTTTTGATTTTTTACAACTTTATTTGTTCCTATAAATGCAATTAAATTGAGCAATACTATATGATTAACATCTAACAAAGTTAGAAGGTCTATACCTTTAACACGGAAGCAAATGTACTGGAATTTATTCAGCACATTTTTATTCCTGAGCACAACATAAGCATCAGTCCTTTTCCCCTGTTGCATATTTTTCCATTCTTTTTATTTTAGAAAATATTGAAAAAATCTTTATGAGAAAAATTTTTGTGATCTATACATTTCAAAGAAAAAGACCTGTCTTTCATACCGATAAATAAAATATAAATTAATGCGCAAATTTGTTTCATATTTGGATAGTTTACTTTAAAAGGATCTTAATGGTAATCTAACAACCAAGTTTTATGATAAACGTGATGACTTTAACTTTTCAATCGTCAACTTTCCTTACTTATGCAGCAATATACCTTCATTACCTGAACACGTCGTTTATATCTCTCTGTTGATTCGATGAGCTAAATTATTTAGAAACAAGCTGATGAAAGAAGAATGCCTGCAGTATCTTTTAACATCACCATTTCGTAAGTTCTTTGATCGATATAATGACCTTGTCAGCAAATACGATTTATCAATTGTAGTCAAATGCTTACAGCGGTTTTTTCATCCTAATTGTTAGGCGATTTTTAGACAATGAATGGTCGACGGATTTTCCCGTTATTTCCTAATATTGACAAGGAACACACGGTGGTTGTGACAGGAAGGCTAGAGATGCTCACTCCTTTATGGCACCTGATCCCATCTCTGATGTTTAAGAGGTCCGTGTGTGCTCTGCTGCTATTTCGTATTGTTTAATAAACTTTGAGCTTGAATATTATTTTTTATATGTTTCTCCAAATATTTCATTATTTGAATATCTGTATTTGTAAAAAAAAAATAAATCCAGTTTTTGGGAATCAACATTTAATTTTTTACAATTTCTTGAATAATCTGTAGCATAGTATGTTTGAAACACAGATCAGATATGATAAAGTAAAGCACCCATACTTGACCCCACTAGATTCATGACGGAGGATTCGGTCTGTGATGGACACTACACTTATACTTTGAAAAAAATTGCGTTGAAGCTTTTGCCAAGATCTGACCATTTGTAACAAATAGAGTATTGTATAGGGTGACAATAACTCGCGGTGTTAAAATTCGCTTTATTTACGGTGTTAACAAATCTGTGAATTCAAGAAACAGTGAATAAATTTTTCAATAATTTTTTAATCTTGGAAACTTGAGAATTGACTACGATATGTTTATATACATATATGAGCAGTAGATGGTCATTTCAGTTATAACGAGTAGTACTTGTCATTCAATTATTACATTTTATTTTAATTCAAAACAGCAGATAATGACCTGTATTTGTAAAAAAAAAAGTGTTTTAATAGCCAACCCTACATGTTTCATCAATCAAACACGCGGGCCATTGGTTTTGATTGAGAGTGCGTCATTTCCTTCTTCTTTATTGTTACTTTAAGCTTTACAGCTTATCAGTACAAAATAATGCAATCAGTTTCATTACAGTACAGAAGTGATTAATTTACAGGTACATAAATAATAATGAAATGAAAACAAACAAACAAAAAATAATGGAAAAGATACAATTATCGGATTACAAGATCACCTCTTCGCCCCATGCTATTATAAATATATTTATCAAGGTTACACATATCTTTATAGTTCTCAGTATTGAACAATCGCAATAATTTGAACATTAATATTTTTTAAAGAAATATATTTAATTTTTTTCTCAATAATCTGCATAAACAGGGCATACCAGTAAAAATGATATTCGTCTTCAACACAATTATGACAAGCAAAACATTTTCTATGCGATGTTAGTTTTATTATATCTCCCAGTTTCACTAGCTTATAGATGTTATGATGATCATTGATATTCATTTTTTAAACTTAACCGGAATATATTTTTTTAAATAGTACTGAAGATAAAAACCATCAAGTAGGAATTTATAGCAAAGAAGAACATTTCTTCCGGCTTTCAAGTTTAGCAAAAATTTCCTGTTTAGCCTGATCCAAAACCCTTTTTTAAAAATACATTTTAAGGTAGCTGTTGTTGAACCTAAACTTCACTAAAACCAAGAATAATATTGTGCATGGGTTTCTCATAACAGTTTCTAATAATACAGTTATCGCTGGCTAAAATATTACTCCAATTTTTTTTCATCGAGAATGTCCTTTTGTGCAACAGAGGAAGTCTATCTAACTCAGCATACACAGCTGCTTTACATATAGATTTTTTAACTCCTGATATCTGCTCACAAAAATCAAGATGTAGTTTTCCATATTGCCACTTTTATGAGATCCACACATTTCTGATGCATAATTAGCAATGCCTCCAACAAAGCAATCAATAAAGTGATAATAAAGTTTCATGATTAAGGGACAACCCCCTTTTTTCAACACAAACAAATCTTTTCTACCCTGGTCAGACAATTGTTTTTCCAACATTGCAGGAGGATTACACATCTCTTGTTGGCTATTAGCCCTATTGATCAGATGGACGTAGCGTTAGATTACCATTTACGTCTTTTTAAAAAAAAAAACCAGAGGCCGACACTTCTGTTTCATACTTGGATAATTTTATTTATTTAAAAGACACTAATGGTTATCTAACAACCAAGCTATATGATAAACTTGATGACTTTAACTTTTCTATCGTCAACTTTCCTTACTTATGTAGCAATATACCTTCATCACCTGCATACGGAGTATATATATCTCAGTTGATTCGATACGCAAGAGCATGCTCTACGTATGAACAATTTCTAAAACTAGGTAAATTATTGACAAGCAAGTTGACGAAACAAGAATATCAGCAGTCTCGTTTAAAGTCATCATTTCGTATGTTCTATGGTCGATACAATGACCTTGTCAGCAAATACAGTTTATCATTGAGTCAAATGCTGACTGACGTTTTTCATACCAATTGTTAGTCCATTATTTATACACTGAATTGACGACGGATTTTTCCGTTATTTCCTGATCATGACAAGGAGCACACGGCGGGTGTGACCGGTCGGCAGGGGATGATCCCTCCTCCAAGGCACCTTATCCCACCTCTGATGTTTCGGGGGTCTGTGTTTGCTCTGCTCTTATTTTGTATTGTTTTATGGACTTTGAGATTGAATACTGTTCGTTATCTCCATATCCTTATGCATATGGGATTTATATATCTCATTTGAGCATGTATGAACAATTTCTAAGTCGAAGAAAATTAATGACAAACAAGTTGATGAAACAGACATGTCAGCAGTCTCGTTGAAAACATCATTTGATTAGTTCTGACAAATACCTTATCAGCAAATACAATTGATCATTTGAGTCAAATGATGGATGACGTTTTTCATACTAATTGTTAGTCCATAATTTAATCACTGAACTGAAGAGGGTTTTTCGTGTTTTCCGAACATGACAAAAAGCACTAGGTGGGTGTGAGAAGGGGGTGCTTACTCCTCCATGGCACCTGATCCCACCTCTGATGGTTTGGAGGTCTGTGTTTGCTCTGCTCCTATTTTGTATTGGTTTACAGAATTTTTCATAACGAATACAATTTCTATATATTTCATTTGAGCAGGTTTAAATTTCCAGTTTTACCGGAGGGTAGATACCAGGGTCGTTAACTAAATGGTACATCAAATAATATATCACAGTAATTGTAGAGCTTTTTATTTCTTCTACAAAAAGCATTTATCAATAATTTTTCTATATATTTTAATGTACCTTTGCATGAAAGTACAGACGGCTTGTAATACAAGAGGATGATAAAATCTTATACATTAGAATAAGAAAACATATGTCGTGGCCACCAACGCGACATCAAAATATATCCACTACGTATTTTGAATATCATTTTGATGTCATAGATTAACTCAACTTAGGTCACTGAACTTTAAATCAAAAATACAAAAAAGATTGACACATTTTTCGTATTTTTAGATTTTTTCCAGGAAAAGACAATAATAACAACCTATGCTTTGTACGAACAATAATTAAAACAAAGCAAGCTATGAAGGGTCAATGGTTGACCCAATGGCCCGGTCAGCAAAGCAATCTAAAAGAACATTGACTGAGATTTTCGTGCTAATCAATGGGCAAATATTTACCCACTAAAGTGCCTATGGTTTTTCTGTATTCCCCATCATGAGAGGAGCATATGGCGAATGTGACCGGTCGACAGGGGTAATTACGCCTCCAAAGAACCTGATTCATTCTCTGATATATTTAAATTTCTATGGTTTCGGAAGTTGTAAACTATAATATAGATGACGGTTGACTGATATTCTGCACATTTTACTTATATACTGTGAAATAACAACTTTTCTTGGGGGTTTAATTTTCGTTGTTTTCAAGGGATAAAGAGACCCACGAATTCATGTCTACAACGAAATGTAAAATGTTAAATACATAAATACTCAACAATTCATCCACGAAATCAAATCCCCACGGACCAAAAGTTTTTTCTCACACCACGAAAATTTGACCCCAAGAAAATATGTGATTTTAACTTATTGAACCTAGACTGTTGCCTATCTTAAAGCCCTGGTATAGCCTCAGTAAGTTTTTATTTCACAGTTAACATTCTCCATATCTCAATCGTAGTCCCTTTATATGCAGTTCAAATTATAAATTAATCAAAATATCTCAAGGTGTAAGTTGATAAATACATACTATCAAATTGATAACTAGATGTTTTGAAAACAATCATAGCAAAATATTTAAGAAAAAACTACAAATGATGAACAGGTATCTTAAACCCATATGATCGAAATAATATGGACCATAGAAGCCAATAGAAGAAAAAAATGGCCCATTGCTATATCAGGAGACATAAGAATTAAAAAAAAATAAGCCGTACCACCAACAATTTTGATAAATTGTTAGGAAGGATCCGTGGTCAAAAAAAAATTAGCTATAAAATGCATCTAATATTAAGTTGTTTCGTTAAACTATAGAGGAAGTATGACTAAGGAAATATATGGATATAACGAAAAATATTCGAGTTCAAAAGTCCATAAAACAGTTCAAAATAGGAGCAGAGCAAACATGGACCTCTAAAACATCAGAGGTGGGATCAGGTACCATGAAAGAGTAAGCTTCCCGTGCCGACCTATTAAACTTGCCATGTACTCCTTGTCATGTTCATGTAATAACGGTAAAATCCCTTAACAGTTTAATGCATGTACTTGACGATAACGATTATGATTTGTTTGAATATCAGAATGTTGAATGATATATATTTTTCTGGAATGAGTTAAAAGTACATCATAAAGGAAATCTCTAAGGAAGTATTATAATAAAAGTTACGTTTATGGTGTAATAACGCATTTGTCTTTCTATGCCTGTAATCTCCTATACGAAAGATTAGCAAATACTTGTATGGGTATGCTTTTGGTACATGTACCAACATT
>NW_026931154.1:0-44583 GCF_032062105.1 Saccostrea cuccullata | reverse complement strand
AGAATTAAATATATTAAGTGTTATTTTTTAAAAAAAAACATCAGTATTTAAATTAGTACAGCTACTGAGTTCTACAAATACTAAAGAACTATGTAACCTGGGCAAATTTTTGTATTTTTCTCATCAAGTAAGAAATGATGTTCTAAATAATAATTAAATGATATGTTATGTAATTAACACATGTATATTGTATAACCTATACATGTACAAATCTCATGTATGAATATTGTATACCTATGAGATGAAATGTCTGGTTCAAATAAAATACAAAAACAAACAGACAGGACAAAAACAATCTACGCACTGGATCTATCGATCCGGGCGCATAATAAAGGATAGTTATGATTAAGATAATTAAACTGTTGATGTAGGGGGGGGGTTTAAAGTATCAGTTACAATCAATATGATTAATGCATTGAATTATTTACATCATAAATAGTGTGTGATTTTTTTAGCTTAATAATCCAATGCATCTTTAATATGCAATTATGCAAAAACAGCTCATTTACTTCTTTCAGTGTACAAAATTGTTTTGATTGCAATGCAACAAAAGTGGTGTGGAAGACCGAATCTTCACACTTTCATTTCATATTTTAAAGTAAAAAAGTTCTGTCTGTAAAAAAAAAGTGAGAGGCAGACCCCCGATTATATGTGCCCTGGGGTAAGTATTTCTTGGTGTCTTGAAGCTGGGTATCCTGAAGATCAAGAAGACAACACCACACCGCAGGTACTTGTGGACAGGACACCTCCCCCCCCCCCCGATATTCAACCCCCGGGCTTGTTGGAAACTTTTTTCACAAATTATAAATTTATTACACTTATTCATCATGTACACCAAAGGAAAAAAATCGCCAAAATCACATAATAATCGTTCAAAAAAAAAAATACCCCTACTATATACATTACAAATTTATCATAAGATTTCAAAAATTTTAAAATCATCCATGCACGGGAAACACGATATTCAAAGCTGAAATAGATCATTTTTATTTCAGACTATCTTCAAAGCAAAATAAATAAGATATATTTTTTTAAATTAAATAAATAGAAATTTTGTGTATTTGTTCATCAAATTTGGATTTATCAAAGTAATAAAGTCAATGATAAGAATTAAGTAATGAAGATGTAGACCTCTCAAGATGACCACGTGCTGATACCCCAGATCTTTGTCACTTGATAATTCCCATGATTTCTCCAGAGCAGGCTATGCTGCAAGGCGTATGATTGAATAAAATGTACAGGGAAAATTTATCATTTTGTCATTTACATCGATCAGTATAGTACATTCAAAACAGTTTTTACTAGTTGAAAAACTTTTCAATTTTAATTCACCTTGCAACTTAATTTTACCACGTCATTATTATCGGGAAAATCATCACGATTTCCTTTCATATCGTACACACTCCCTGGCTGGGGAATACCTATTGCAAACCCTTTTTATATAACCATAAACTATCAAGTACCTGATGAGAAATGACAATGAAATTGAAATACAATATCAACAATTATTAACGCTCAGTTTGAAGCAAGTTTTTTAAATATTTTACTCATGATTTTATACATGTTATCCAGTGGCGGATCCAGTAATTGAAGTTAGAGGGGGTGCCAAAACTAGGCAAGGGGTCTGGTGGCAGCCTTTAGGCCTCCAGCTCCTGGATTCTTAAGATTTTGAAGGGTAAAATAAGGTCTACCAAGTAGACATATTTACATTTTTAGACAAAACTTATTTACGCTTACTTTGACACACACACACACACCCTTAAACCCGCCACTGTTATCATAACATTTAAGTTAGTTTACAGAACTGTAAAAAAAATGACGTCTCATTTCTCCATGTGTTCTTTATAACACAACCATAAATAGATCGGCCGCTGCTGCTGAAATAAAGCCAAACAAGTGCTTGGAAAAATGAATGAACTAAATGGAGGATCCAAAGGGGGTGATTCCAGAGGTAACCCCCCCCCCCCTTCTATCTAACATCGATATTTTACGTCTAATATTTTGAACTAGAGGTACTGTGAGCAATGAGCTCACTAAACGATACTCATCGCCTACCATAATGGCCATGTGTTGCAATACATTGTTTTACGGTAATATGTAAAGAGGAATAGCTCGTCATATCAAATGTTATTCAGAAGCCGCAATGTGTGAGTCATAGGTAAAAATATAATGACAATGTCTATGTTTTGCTATGGGAAACCTAAAATACGTGTCGAATAAAAAAGTAAAATAGGATTTGCACAATGGTAATATGTATAAGATTATGTGAAAGTTTCATTAAATTTCACTCAGTAGTTTAAAAGGGGTTGCGGATAAGAGATGGCTACCCCAAAGCGTAACAGACGGACGGATGGGCGGACATACCGATTACTATATACCCTCCCACTATTATTTACAACCGGGGGGGGTTAAAATAAATACAGTTCATGTTGTTCATTCTCTGTCCTTTCTGATCGCTATAAAAAGAGTTTCCATGTTTTGCTTTTCTCCGACTACCTTCGGGTGCGACTACCAACACGTACATGTAATATTTACATTCGCTGTGTTTTTCTACTGAGCCAACTGTGAAATTGATTTGAAAGTCATTTATAACATTCATTAAGTAATCATTAAGTAGTCATTACCTTAAGGTCAGGTTATGAATCATTAGGAAAAATTATCTCTCTGTTTTTGTTTTTCCAAAGGTATTTAAGTGCAACACTTGATCCGATCAACATACCAATACTTTCCTAGATGAGTTGTGATATTCCCCCATCTTTGCCTAATCTGTTTATACAAAAGCTTGGCATCTCCTTTTCATGCCCCTCGTCTCTGTGCGTTTTGCCATAGGAATCTGATGAGCTTCAGACAAAAGGTACGCTGTACGTATAGGTGCCCGCCCAAACCAAGTTTCACCTCACCCTTTATGGTTTTTTTCTCGTAAGATATGTAGAGGCCTGCATGTACAGTGGCATTAATTTCCCAGGGCATCTATAACTACATAATCCATTCAATAAAGCGTCTGCCATTTCTCCAACCTGAACTTAACTTCTTGCTATTTAAAGCGACCGCAGCGAGCGTTGCAAAGCAACGCTTGTTACTGCGAGCTCTTAAGGTTATCCGATCCTCAGGTTCTGAAAATCAGGCATTGAGTAATTGAAAATGCTCACAAAGATGTCTCTAAATTCTCAAATTAAAATGTATTTACCCACGGTGTTTCTTGAAAATTCATCTTTAAATTTAATCATATTATATAGGGAAAATTAGTAAATCTCGAATAGTTTTTCAGGAAAGGTGATTTGAACTACCTACTGCCTATTTTTTAACTGATAATTGATCAAGAAATACATTTTAGATATAAAAATCATAGGTATCCAGGCTTTTAAAGAAAATTGCATGAATTTTATATTTATTTGGACTTTACTTTCTCCTATTTACTTCCATTGTTTCATAATGCATAGTGTATGAACTGTTTCCTTTCAAAGAAAACACTGTAAATCACTTCAAATTTTTTCTGCAATAGCTGCGACCGTTCATTCCAGTAACAACAAACAAAGAAAGCATTTTATTGTTTATATTTACATCTGTTTAAATAATCAATTAAAGTAGGATTAAAAAAAATTAATTATTGTATTAATGATGCGAACGTCTTTATACGTTTCATTGATGGAACAGCCACTGATTAAGAAATCTGTACAGGCGACCTGCCTACTGTAGTTTATGCAGTGATGAACGCAATGGGGTTTCTTAAGAAATAAAGGAAAAAATATTCAGTGGAAGTAAATATAATTTGATATCTACACGTTCCAAGAATGCTTCCACATAAGTTTCAGCTTTCCTGGACCAGTGGTTCTTTAGAAGAAGATTTTTAAAGATTTGTTCTGTATATTTCAATGTAAAACTTGGATTCTCTATAGTGGCCCCGCCCTATCCCCGTGGGTCATGATTTGAACAATGTAATATTTACACTACCCAAGAATGCTTCCAAACAAGTTTCAGCTTTCCTGGCCCAGTGGATAATCACCCCACAATATACTGTTTGTTTGAATTCCTAATGAAACCTCCTAAGTCACCAATGTACTAGTAATAACCCGACAAAGCCGGATGATACATGTAACCCCGCACCTTCCGTAAAATGCACAATATACCTCTCAATTGTATAGCTGTCCTTCTGTCTGTCCGTCCGTCTTTCAGTCTGTAAACTTTTCACATGTTTTACTTCCTCTCAAGAACCACTGGGCCAATTTTAACCAAACTTGGTAGAAAACATTCTTGGGGTGAAGAGGAATTTAAATTATTGAAATCAAGGGCCAGGTCCTCTCACAAGGGGAGACAGAAATAGGGTGGGGTAATAAAAAATCCTCTTAAGAACCACCAGAAAAGCTGAAACTTATGTGGAAGCATCCTGGGTGTAGTGTAGATTCTAAATTGTTCAAATCATGTCCCCTAGGGGCTGGGCGGGGCCACAATAGGGAATCAAACTTAACACTGACTTGTTTATTTGCAAATCTATCCTGAAATTTATAGTAATTTACTGACTCTCTCAATACTTATAAGCTTAAGAATCATCTTAATCCTTTTGTGTGTATGTTTAATACTGGAGTCATCGGCTAGTAATTGTTGCTCGAATTTGTTCTATGGATACATTCAGCAATATGACTTTTTTGGAAATTGTTTGCTTGGGTTTAAAACCTGTGAAATTTTACAGTACTTAAACAATAAACTATTGCATCCCAAACATCAATATGTGGTATTTCTACTACAACTGTTTCAGACTCCAATAAATGCAGTGTGTGTACATATGTTAACACTTTTGTTCTACAAAGTTTGTTTTTCATTTGCATATATTTTTTGTTAATTTTTTGTTTACTCTTGTGTGAATTCCATTTAGTTTCGTTTTATTTTTCTCCATTTAGTTTTGTTCCAGCTTATTACTTGCACACTATATTTCATTTCATTATTATCCTCCAGTTACATGTAGCTAGAGATGTCAGTTCAAATGTTTTTTCATTGATTAGTAACAAATACCAAAAATGTGAACAGTATCCTGTTTACTATTTCATAAAAATCTTTAATATCTCAAATAATCACTTTAATATCACTGTGATTACAATATTACTAATATGTGGATGTGTGGAAACAAACCCAGGTCCAGCAGATTATAAAAAAACACATAAGTATTGTGCACAACAATGTATGCAGTTTACCCCCTAAACTTGATATTATTAGAAATGAATTTTCAGGAAATGATATACTGTAAACCAACTTTTATTCGCGTGCGAGAAATTTTCGAGAAGCTCGCGACAGCCTCGTCATCGCGAATATTTCTCGCCGCGAACAGGTACTTAACGTTTTTCTGTCTATTTAAAAAAGAACGAAAAAGGCTCGATCGCGAAAATTAGTCGTCGCTAACTAGTTTACCTCTGGTAAATCGCGAAATAAAGTCGTCGCGAATAAAAGTTGGTTTACAGTAATTGCTATTACTGAAACTCACTTAGATCAGAGTATTGACAATAGTAGTATTTCACTTGATGGTTATTATTAACCAGTTAGAAAGACAGAAATAGATATGGTGGAGGAGTTGCACTGTACATTTCAACTAGATTAAATTTTAAAGTTAGAAATGATTTAAATTTTTCTGATATTGAACTTTTATGGGCAGAGATCCAGTCACAAAATCAAAAGTTTTTGATTGGAGTCATCTACAGACCTCCCAACTCTGGGTCTGATTTGTGGGATAAGTTTACAAGTACTGTAGAGAGAGCTCTAGATACAGAGATGAAATTGTTTTTGTTAGGCGATTTCAATGTAAACATGTAAGCTCCTGGGAATAATACATTTAAAAACCTACTACTACATGTTGTCTTAGAGCCTACCAATTTATTGATGTTGGAACTTGCATAGACCTATAGTGTTAACTAATGATCCATCCAAAGTTAAGAGTGTTGTAGTCGATGAACCCATTTGTAGTTCTCATTCACCTGTCTCTATAGAAATCTCATTTCAAACATATAAGCAACATGCCTTCAAACGCACAATTAGAAATTATAATAATGCAAATGATCAAGGCCTAAACAATGACTTACAAAATGTTAATTGGGATGAAAAAGTGTTTACCTCTAAGAATATGAATGAAGTCTATGAAAATTTTACATGCACTTACCTAACCTTAGTAGATAAACATATACCAAAAAAGCAAATTACAATACGTCTATCAGATAAACCATATATTACCACAGAAATTCGTAGGAAAATGAGGCAAAGAAAAAGAATTCATAAAAAGGCAAAGCATACTAAAAATCCATTACACTGGCAAAAATTCAAGTCCGTAACGAAGTAATAGACTTAGTACGGAAAAGTAGGAAGGAGTACAAAATTAAACTTGTCTTGACAAATCTATTCCACCAAGAAAGTGGTGGCGTATAGCAAAATCCGTTGCAAGGTTAAAGAAACAAAGTTCTCCCCCATCCTCTATCAGATCACAAGATGGTAGAATATTGATTCATTCAATTGATAAAGCTGAAGAATTTAATAATTTTTTTCTCTAATATATCACATATTGAAAATGAGCCAGATTTGCCCGAACATGGAGCTGGACCTCCAGACTACTCCTGTGATTTTGAAATAAATGATCAAGATGTTCTTGATCAGTTAAGCATACTTGATCCCTCTAAACCATGTGGACCAGATGGAATTTCTCCCAGAATATTAAAGGAAACCCGTTATTCCATATTTAAACCTCTATGTAGATTATTTAACCTTTCACTTACAAATAAAGTTCTTCCATGCATATGGAAACAAGCACATATTTCACCTATTTTTAAAAATAAAGGCTGTCCCCAACAACCTAATAATTACAGACCAATATCATTGACTTGTTCTATATGTAAACTAATGGAAAAAATACTTTTTAAATATATGTTTAATCATATTAAGGAACATGACTTATTTTGTAAATACCAATCTGGGTTCCAACCTGGGGATTCTACTGTTAACCAATTAGTTGAAATATATGATAAAATTATGTCAAACCTTGACAGAGGCAGAGATGTACGAGGGTTGTCCAAAATTTCGTAGACTGAGCTCATATCGTTTTAAGAAAAAGAAAATCTTTATAAAATTTTCAGGGTGGATAAAGCATGTTCTTGGCAGATAAATTACGAAGTTTTATCATGTTGACTTGAAAACTTTCCGAGTAATAACATGTGAAGTGATATAGTTCTCTGACACCCGGAGCAATCTCCAACGTCAAAAAGTACAATTGTCAACGGTTCAAATTTTTGGAGAAAATATTTTAGTTACTAGAATCAAATTATTAAATTAAACGAAACGGTTATGGTTATAAATGTAAAATATCTTAATTACTATGATATGATCAAACATTAAAATATGTAAACAAAGTATATGCATGTACAGGTATGAAATAATAATAATTTGAAAACTCTATATTTCTACGGGCTTTTCGTCTGTTTTCCCTAATGGATTTGCACAATGGAACTCTTGCCCATTTTTCTGCACTGTCTTTTATTTCAGTTACTGTTATTCACATATACATAGAGAAACCGTTTTAGTCATTGTAAATACTAAGGACGAGAAAAAAGTTTCCTAGTCAACCAAACATTTATGACTAGTACATTTCTGTAAGAGTGAATTCACGATTAAAACACTTAATCCTAGTCCAGAGAACCGCCTTGACCAACGCAGCCGCCATTTTTCAAAAATTCGGATTTCAACCTCATGTATATAAAACGTTATAAAATTCATATTTATCAAAGCATTAACACCACAATTTGAGGAAATATAGTTAATAAAGCAACATTAAGAATTTTCATTTCCATTAAAAAATATGAGGTAGTAATTACTTTTCCTTAGGATTTTAAATATGATATACCAAATTTTAATGGCAACTTTTGGGTATTGCGCCGCTTTCCTACACCAGACAATGAAATATGTCTTTTAAATGGGAATGATTTGTGTAGTTACTCCATATTTGTCGATAAATCCATTAGATAGTGTTTGTTTAATCTATATACGAAGTTTCATTAATGTATGACATAAGGTTCCTAAAAAACAACGCTTTTCTACGGAATTTTGGGACAACCCTCGTACGCTTTATATTTTGTGACATTTACAAAGCTTTTGACAAGGTATGGCATAAGGGAATGATTTTCAAACTTAAAAACTTTGGATTTAGAAGTAATATACTGGGTTGGATTGAAGACTATCTTACTGAAAGACAACAAAGAGTGAATTTAGAAGGCTTTTCATCATCATGTAAAACAATAGATGCTGGGGGTACCCCAGGGGTCTGTACTGGGTCCCTTCTTGTTTTTGTTATATATAAATGATATAGCTAAAGATATATCTTGTAATATTCAACTGTTTGCTGATGATACTTCTTTGTTTGCTATTATAGACAATGATATCAATGCTCCAACAATGTTCCTTACTCAAGATCTTGAAAAGATAAAAAACTGGTCCAAAGCTTGGGCTGTAGATTTTAATAGTGAAAAAACTGTTAATGGTGATTTTACAAGAAAACACATAAGTTATCCTAATATTCAGTTTGGATATGGAGGTGATTATATAAAACAATCAAATACTCATGTTCATTTAGGATTACAATTTCAAGCAGATGGTTCTTGGAACAATCACATATTGAATATATATGAAAAGGCATGTAAAAGATTAAATATAATTAAGTTACTGAAACATAGTATTGATAGAAATTCACTAATAAAAATTTATTTTGCCTTTATAAGACCAATTTTAGAATATGCTGATGTTGTATGGGATAATTGTACACAAAGTAGTTCAGAATTGCTTGAAAAAGTTCAGATAGAAGCTGCCAGAATTATTACTGGGCTTAGAGTTAATTCATCCAGAACTTGTTTGTATGGTGAACTAGGATGGGAACCATTATATCTTAGAAGAGAAAAACACAAACTTCAATTGATGTATAAAATGATTAATGGTTCTGCACCTGATTATTTGTATGATTTGATTCAACCTTGTTTTCCTGTTCAACATGCTTACAACCTAAGGTCTGGATGTAATAAATTATGTATACCAGTTTGTAAAACAATCTCATACTATAATAGTTTTATTCCCTCAACCGTAAAACTTTGGAACAGTCTTAGTGAAGATGTAAAAAAAACTCTCCTTCATTAGCTATCTTTAAAGCAAAACTTAAGAATTGGGGAGCAACTAATAAACCTTGTAGGTACTTTAACTTTGGTAATAGAAAAGAAAATATCTTGCATTGTCAGTTGCGAAACAATGCTAGTAATCTTAATGCACATTTAAAAAATCATTTTTATCAGATATACAATCATGTCAAAAGTGTGGATTTCATACTGAAGATACTGAACATTATTTCATCAACTGCCCATCGTATAATGTTGAAAGACACATATTGGTAAAAAAATTAAATGATATTGATGTTGTTTTTGAACTCGACGCTCTACTAAGAAGAAAATGTCAATACTCTTATCAAACAAATTGTAAAATATTTTCATATGTACAAGAATTTATTAAATCTTCTAAGAGACTAAATTAGGGACACTATTATATTAAATACTCTATTAAATGCATAATTTTTTCCCCAAATATTTGTATTATTTTTAAGCTGGAACAGTATGTAAATAATATGCATACAGTTAGGGGGTTGTCATTTTTTTTAGATATAATATTGATAAATAATACTTGATTGTGAATCTTTATTTTTCATTATAATTTTATTGATTATCATGTTTATGTATTATTTCCTATTAATTTGTATCTTGACCAATTATACAAGGAGAGGGTACACGTGTACATAAGCATTGCCTGTTGCCCAATCCTGATTGAATTATACTCAATAAATATGTTTAAAGTTAAAGTAATAGGGAATCAAAGTTTTAAATAGAAATATATAGGAAAAAATCTTTTAAAATCTTCTTCTCAAGAACCACTGGGTCAAAAAAGCTGAAACTTAATTTGGAAAAAAAATTTATGATAAACTGACAATAGCTGTGACCAAACAAGGAGAGGACTGTCACAGAGAAATTAACATCATTGCCGCGAAACGGAAATTTAAAATTGATGAGATGAAAAATAAACACTTGGCCGCTCTAAATCAACAGAAAAGTGAAATCAAAAAGATTACTTCTGAAAGTAAAAAAGAGCCTAATTGATCTGAAGAAAATACTAGTATTAGACCCCGACGATGTCTCCATTGTAGCTACATATAAATCCAAGAATTCTGAATTCAGAAGTTTGACTCCTAATGTCGGAGTTTCATTACCATGTTTCTCTCCTCAACAGATCAACACAGAACAATTCTA
The DNA here is from genome assembly GCF_032062105.1 of Saccostrea cuccullata. Taxonomy (NCBI): domain Eukaryota; kingdom Metazoa; phylum Mollusca; class Bivalvia; order Ostreida; family Ostreidae; genus Saccostrea; species Saccostrea cuccullata. The sequence goes on along the minus strand of NW_026931154.1, from coordinate 34,279 downwards.
TCAAATGTTTGGTTCTCTGTCATCATTATCCATTACAACGGAAGAACATGGCTACACAATGAAGACACCAGAAGCTGTATCCTGTCCTCCAGTCAAACCACTGATTGATACACCAGAGCTCATCACTTGAATAGACACTGTGTTTGAACAACAAGATAATAATACATGTCTTAGTGATGACGAAATCTGGACACGTGGGTCAGACCAAATCATGACACTCTACAACCTCCACGACAAACTACTGAAGTCAATCCAAACCAAGTCTGGGTACATACCACGTGATATAGCAGTGACAAGGAGTGGAAAGTTTATACTGAGTCTGGTACAAGAACTGTAAACATAGTGAAAAATAAACAGATACAGGAAGTGATTAAACCACGGGGGTGGATACCTTACTTTCTCTGTAGTACCTCCTCTGGTGACCTCCTGGTGTCCATGGACAGTGATGATTTGGAACAATCAAAAGTTGCCCGTTACTCTGGCTCCTCAGAGAAACAAACCATTCAGTTTGATAGTGAAGGTAATCCTCTGTATTCATCTGGTAACCTTAAATACATCAGTGAGAACAGGAACCTGGATATCTGTGTGGCTGACTTTGGAGTCAAAGCAGTAGTGGTGGTTAATCAGTCAGGAGAATTCCGATGTAGATACACTGGTCATCCCTCTACTATTGGAGCATCATTTAGTCCAGTCGGCATCATAACAGACAGCCAGAGCAAGACCCTGACAGCAGACGTATTAAACGCTGCATCCACATCCTAGGTCAGGATGGACAGTTCCTCCATTACATTGATAACTGTGATTTAGACAGTTCATGGGGTTTATGTGTAGACATCAGAGACAACCTCTTTGTGACAGAGTATAACAGTAGTAAAGTTTAAAAAAATCAAATACATGTACATGTAATCAATGTTTTTTAAAAATAGACTTGTTTGTGAAAGTTTTTCAATGTCACAAATCACAAGAATTTATTGTTTGATTCAGGTTCTTTCTGGTACTGAGGTGTGTGTAAGTGTGTGAGGGTGTGTGTGTGTGAGGGTGTGTGTGTGTGTGTGTGAGGGTGTGAGGGAGGGTGTGTGTGTGAGAGAGAGAAAGGGAGAGTGTGTGTGTGTGAGAGAGTGAGGGTATGTGTGTGTGTGTGTGTGTGTGAAAATATTGAAAATAATATTGATAATGTAATATATGAATAAAAGTTTATTTATAAATAGTTGCTCGTATTATTATTCTATTGATTGTTGGAATGACTGCTCAATAAAAAAAAACATAACATGGGAAAGCATCTTCAATATCTCAAAAGGAATACGATGTGTATGTCCGAGTATGAAACAAGAAATAAGGGGAGATGTACGGCCACCTTTAGAGCTAAAAGAAAAAAAATGATAATACTTCTTGAAATGGCTAAAATATATTACATTTTGATCAAATGTCAAGTCCTTATGATAAAGATACAATAAATATGCATAATCAGATGCATGTTTTGTATAATTTATATAATCTATATTTTTGAAGAAAAATTCCTTTGAAAAGCTCCTAAGAACTGCGCAGCTACAGAATTCAGCAAAGCCTTAAAACATAAAAAAAACTATGCAAATGTGCAATAATGTTCCCTCTACAACAATTTGTTGAAAAAGCGAGTAAATTTTGAACTTTTAAATGGTTATTTCAAGTTCAAAACAAGGTACTATAGTCTGCAAAATGAGTTTAAAGAACCATGAAAGTAGTTAATGGATAGCAGCACGTGGTCTATTCTTAACATGGATTTTTTTCCAGACCTCTTCTTAAAATGGATGTACATAATAATGTTAAAATGTAGAAGATAATTACAGTTGGAAAATGTTTCAAATAATATTAACACTTTTAAAAGAGGAATTGTGTAATATTGTGAAGTATTAGTATTATTATCAAACAGCTGTTAAATAGTGTACTGTAAATTCTCAACTCTTTGATTCCAGTCAAGGAAAAATGAGTGCACAAAGTTAAAAATTAAGAATTTGTAAGTCTGACACGGATAACTTATTTTATCTACCAAAATTTTGATTATCACCAATGAAAAACAAAGAAAATTAAACACATAAAATCGTTATGAATTACCTTGTTTTAGTACTTACTAGTTTACTGTATGAAATAAACATTTACAATTAACATCACGCCGGAGCACCATTTCACAAGGAATAAAAATCATAAAGAAAATACATATCGTGTAATGGGATGTAAATTTATGAGTCGAGCCATTTCTAGTCAGTAGGTCGAGAGAGGGGGACCATATTTAGTGATACTAAATTTCTGAAAAGTTGGCACTATTCTTAAAAAAAAAAAAAAAAAAAAAAAAACTATAGGATTTTGGATTTTAGGGGTGGGGGTGGTGGGTTAGTCTCCCAAAGATAGACATTGCATAGGCAATAGACATTTCTTTTCAAACTTTTGTGCCCTCTTTTATATTTCAAACAAACAACTGAATATATTTTATCAAACTTCGTATGTTGGTGAGAGCTTACAAATTTGTCAAAATAATTATTGAGACATGATCAGGGCCGTAACTAGGGGTAAAAGATAGAGGAGGCGGGGCTTTGGGGGCCGCCGATTGAGGCCCCTAAAGATCGGGGGGTGCGAAGCGCCCCCTGCAAAAAAATTGCTTCAAACGGCTCAATTTGGACCATTTCCTTGATTTTTATTTTTGAGAATGCTTACCACTTTATTATATTACCTATTTATGTACTATTTAGATAGATATGATTAAATAAATTTCAATCGTTATTCCCATTTTCAATATTGTCTGAAGGCTTAACGGTGATCGTCTAGCTTTGATATTTCACTTATATGGCGTGTTGTAAGAAGGAACTGAATGGGACAGTCCCTCGGATGAGACGGAAAAAAACCGAGGTCCTGTGTCACAGCAGGTGTGTCACGATCAAGATCCCTTCCTGCTCAAAGGCCCTGAGCGCCGAGCATAGGTCTAAATTTTGCAGGCCTTTACCGGCAATGGAGACGTCTCCATTATGGCATATAAGTGAAAAATTCTTGAGCGGGACGTAAAACAATCAATAACCAACCAACTAACGTTAACTCACAATACTCATCTGATGCTTCAATTGAATTTTAACTTCTGAATGTAAATATAAACAATGATAAATACGAAACTGACTTTTCCCAAGAAAAAGATAAAATTATTTAAGTCAATAGGGGTATCTGGGAAGATCGTACCCGTCGATTCATTCTGAATAGTTTTCACTGTACTAAATGCAGTTCTAAAATGATCGATCGCCGTTGTTCGAATTTCGCTATGGGACATGGGGACTGGTCCTTCGGATGAGACCGCATAAAGTTTAAAACCGAAGCCCCGTGTCACAGCTGTGGCACGATAAAGATCCCTCTCTGCTCAAAGGCCCTGAACGCCGAGCATAGGTAATGGTGACACTCACTGGATAGCTGAAAAATTGCTCAGGTGGCTATAATCAAACAAATAAATGATCAATCTTGATCCAGCTGCTTGTGTTGTGTTTCTTATTTCCAAAAAAAAAAAAAAAAAAATGAAAATCTAGAGGAGGCAATTGCCTCCGTTGCCTCAATGGTAGTTACGGCCCTGATGATGTGTTTCTATGTCCAAATCATTACTCCATACAATGCGTGGATCATCACACGCAAACATTCTCTAATTTCTGTGAGGTGCCTGAAAGAAATCCAATAACTTATTTTTCTATCTAACTACTGAACAAAATTTTCATATGTACAAACTTCTGTCTGTGAGCTTGGAATAGAAGATACCATAGAGAGACTGACACATCTGTAAATCCGTTTTATTGATAGATTATTTTTCAAGATAACGAAAGTAACTGAATTTTAAACATTATGTATGAATTAAATAAACACTATATTAGCCTTTATTTCCCAATATACTTACGTATGTACGTTAACAAGAATGAGTTCTTTCCATTACTACTTTCCCTTGTTTTTTCTTAAGGGTGGTGGGGGTTGGTGGCTAAATATAGCAAATAGTTTATTTTTGAAAATGAAACACCTAGGTTTTACATTTTAAAATGATCGTCTTTAGACTGACATGTATTAAACCAATTGTATGGCTTTCGTTTTTGTACTGAAATCGAAAACGACATGTCCCGTCAATGTATTTGGCTTTCTGCGAGTGATACCACCTCTGAATTTTCTATGCAGGGGTCTGTGATATATGAATCATTTGTTGTACGACTTGGTTATTACGTTTTGTATCTTCATAACAAAAGAGTTCCAATTAATATGGCGTCTTAGTACCATGCGTATACAACAGGGTCCATGTTTATGCTTTGTTCACAAATCTGTGTCCTAATTAAGGACCAACGGAAGACCTTCTACTGATTCTGTTGGTAAAGATTATTAAGGTCTTCCGACTTCCTTCGGAAGACCTTACTGTTTTTCTTATGTTTCCTATTATTATTATTTTTCCCTTTTCATAGTACACGTGATTTCTCGGAAACTACTTGACCGATTTCAAAGATTTTTTCAGGAATGATGCATTGTTATAATATCTCCAGACCGTATTTTTTTAAATTTTGAAAAATCACTTCCGGTCACATTTTTTGTCCAATTTTCTTTTTTTAATTTGCCATTTTGTCCAAGCAACTCCTTCTTAACCACCAAAGATTTAATCACGATATTTTCGTGGATGATAAAACATCTCTTTCAGTTATGCATGGCATCTTTTGATTTTGCATCCGTCACTTCCGGTCGACACAGGAAGTGACATTAATTTTCGAGATTTTTTGAAAAATTTAACCGTTTTGAATAATGGCAAGTAAAACCTATGTTCACATTAACAATCGTCAACAAAACGCATCCATTTGAATAACTTCCGGTGAAAACTTTCTCTCCTGCGTCAAAAGAAATAGAATAAATGGTTTTAAGTGAGTTTTTTTCAAAGTTTTTATTGTACTTGTGACTTTGACGTCAGCCGGAAATGATGCCTTAATTGTCTAAATTTGTCAAATGATGTCACTTCCGGTGAAACCGGAAAGTAGCCAAAATAGCTTATTTTGAAGGTTTTGACGCAAAAATGAAAACTTTTGAATTTTAGAGACACTGAAGGCATCTTAACTCATTCCTTTCTCTTGTTGACGTCACTTCCGGTCAAAACTCGACGGAAGACCTACTCGTTGCTTTACAACGAGCTTTTCTCTAGTTATTCTTTTTTTTTCTTCTACTTCCTAGACGCCAACTTTGAAGTCTCATATCTCACTCATTTCTCAATGGATTTCGCACAAATTTTCAGAGGTTATAGACGTTAATAAACTCTATCAGAATGCTGTCTAAAATTTCGAAAAGCCACTCCCGGTTTTGAGTTATTACCCTTTAAAGGAAAATTTATATGCTTTCGTTTCCAGACAAAGGCTCAGAGACGGCTAAAGCTGGAGCAGAAATTCTACTGATTTTAGATAAAAGAAGGATTGAAGTTGTGCACATTGGTTTTTGTTTTTCGATTTCTCTATTCAAAATGGCGCTATATCGGGGTCAAAATTAGAACGCTTAAAAGAACCAAAAATTACTCATATTTTTCTTTTTTATCTTAACTAAACTAAAAATATTTTGTTAAAATATATAGAACATAATTTGTGCAGAATTAGAAGATCTTTCAAATGATATGTCTAAAAAAGGGCTGACCCCTACATTAAGGGATCTAGAGGGGCGAAAAGTTTTTTTCCAGATATCTAAAAATTATTGAGAATTTGTTATACATTAAATAAGCAAAGTTGTTCAAAATATCAAGCTTTATCTAATGGGGTTGTCAAAATAGTCCGTCGACGTCACTTCCGACCGAACCGGAAGTAGTCAGAAAATGCATAATTTTTGCCGTTTTGGACAGGTTTTTGGGTAACATGTGTCACTAGAAGCTTAAATATTAATTTTCCGTCCGTCGTCGTTACTTTCGGTCAAACCGGAAGTACCAAGAATGGCTTAATTTTGCAATAATTAACATAGATTTGGAGGATTAACCCATTTTTGGACTTCATTACTCATTTTTTTTTTCAATGAAAGTTACTTCCAGTCAAACAGGACGGAATACCTACTCGTTGCTTTGCAACGAGCTCGGCTCTAGTTTTATTTTAAAGATCGATTGCTGTTCGTTACCTTTGATTTATCTTGATTATAATACAATTTTTTTGAAGCCAAAAACATGTTTCAATTATCAGTTTAGATCTTTCTAAAGTATGCCAATTCATTTGGTATTGAATCTTAACAGGTGACTTAGATTGAATTAATGCAACTTTAGATTAGAATAACTAGAAATAAGTAATAAAAGTATTTCATGATGTTTTATTCAGGTGTTGACAATACCAATATATTAAAAATTGTCAAATGTCGGGGGGGGGGTTGTAATGTTCCTGTGGTTTTGAAAAGACACACTTCCTCATCATAACTATACATTAAATTTGTTTGTTTAGTACTCAGGAGCAGAGAAAAAGATTATTTTCACTTTATAATCTATATAGCCCTGTCCTAGCTATAGACTTCACACCCTGTGGCATGAATTTCAGAATTTTGGTAGAAGATCAATGCTTATTACATTCAAACTAACAGTTCAAAAATTGATTGCTTGATGTCAAGGAGTAAAGGTGAATATTTTAAAGGGTTGCATTAATTTTAATGGTTTTTACCCCACCCCATCAGGCCCCAGGGTGGGGGGGGGGGGGGTAGGGCTATGACATTCACAATTGCTGTTCCTCTTCACCCATAGATTCTATATGCCAAAATTGGTTGAATTTGGATTGAGCAGTTTCAGAAAAAAGCTGAAATTGTTCAAATGTTAACGCTGGACGAATGACAACCGACAACATAAAGTATATCAATAGATATATAAAAGGAGAACCTCAAAGTCCATAACTATAATTAGAATGGGGTGGGATGTCAGGGACAGTTTATTTACTTCCTGTCCAGTCGAATTATTTGGAACATTTTTTGATATCTGTCAGCCCTCCACCTCTCCCTCACAAAGAATCAAATGGTCGTCCCCTAAAGCTAAGTTTTATATTCAATAAAAGGCTAGTATCCTCCACGAGATTTATCTTTAATCTTATTATAACTTTATCTTTATATTGACAGATAAAGATATGTCGGGTATTGAATGCACATGCCGTGGTAACAGGTAAAACAAGGATAAAGCGTAAAAAGAAAATTTAGGATTATGAGGGAGGACATTTTGGATCTTAAGGTGAGACAAGATAATATTTATGATTTAACACACATTACCAAAGCATTATCCATGTGTAAACTAGTAGATCAAAAAATTATTAGAATACATTAATTGATGCCCAAAAGAGGCGCTCTAGGTCAAACTAATATATAATATTATGAGGTGTAAAGTCATTTTTCTTTCTTGATAAAAAAAACTACAAACACAAAGACAATTAATTAACTTAACTTTTCTGTCATTTCCATACGGTTTTGTCCTAATTTCACAGACAAACTAGATTTCCCCATTGTTTTTGCTAGATTTAACATGTTTAAGTATAATTTCTGGTGTCAGTGATCCACGTCTTTACTTAAATGTTTTTACCTTAGTGATGGACCCTTTGGACAGAGCTCAAATACTTCTCCTCTGTGACATGTGCCAAACAGCTGCATTACAGAGTCATTGTGAACTTTGTCAGGTTAACCTGTGTAAGGCCTGTGTAGGGGAACATCTCTCTGATTCATCCATAAGACACAAAGTTGTACCATACAAAAAAAGAAGTTGTACTCCTAACGTGAACTACCCAAAATGCCCAAACCACACCCAGAAACATTGTGAACTTTATTGTGAGAATTGTGACATTCCTGTTTGTTCTACCTGTCTCTCCTCTGATAAACATCATGGACATAAATTACTGTATAGGGGGAAAATAACTCGCGGTGTTAATATTCGCTATATTCACGGTGTTGATTAATCCGTGAATTCAAGAAACAGTGAATAAGCTTTTCAAAATGTATAGATAAGGGAGGAAACTTTTCTTACATACCAATTCCGCGAATTCAAGAAACCGCGACGGGGTCAGAGAAGAGAAAAACGTGAAAATTACAACCCGTGAAATTAATCCCCTATACAGTAACAGATATCTTACAGAAAGTTTCGTTAACGATCACCAAACGAGGAGAAGACTGGCACCGAGAAATTGACAATATTGTCAATAAAAAGAAATCAGAAATTAATGAAATGAAAACTAAACACCTGGCTGTTCTAAACCGACGGGAAATTGAAATACAACAGATTACATCTGAAGTTGAACAGAGCATACGTTATCTGAAGAAACTAGAAGTATTAGACCCCCATGATGTGTCCATAGCATCTACATACAAATCCAGGAATGTTGAATTCAGAAGTTTACCTCTTAAAGTCAAAGTTTCGTTACTAAGTTTCTCTCCTCATCAGATCAACAGAGAACAGCTTCATCAAATGTTTGGTTCTCTGTCAGCATTATCTATAACAACAGAAGAACATGGCTACATACTGAAGACACCAGAAGCTGTATCCTGTCCTCCAGTCAGACCACTGCTTAATGAACCAGAGCTCATCAACACCATATCCACTGCGTATAGACTATACAGTATTTTTTGTCTAAGTGATGAAGAAATCTGGATATGTGGAGATGATAAAATCATGAAACTCTACAGTCTCCAGGGAAACCGACTGAAATCATTCCAAACCAAGTCTGGGAACATACCACTTGACATAGCAGTGACAAGGAGTGGAGATCTAGTTTATACTGACCCTGGTATGAGAACTGTAAACATAGTGAAGAATAAACAGATACAGGAAGTGATCAGATTACAGGGGTGGACACCTCGTTATGTCTGTAGTATCTCTTCTGGTGACCTCCTGGTTACCATGGTCAATGATGTTGAAGAACAATCAAAAGTTGTTCGTTACTCTGGCTCCACAGAGAAACAAGCCATTCAGTTTGATAGTGAAGGTAAACCTCTGTACTCATCCGGTAACTTTAACACGATTGAATACATCAGTGAGAACAAGAACTTGGATATCTGTGTAGCTGACAATGGAGCCGGTGTAGTAGTTGTGGTTAATCAGGCAGGAAAACTCCGATTCAGATACGCAGGCCATTCTTCTACTACAAAGAGATATTCGTTTGAACCAGTCGGCATCACAACAGACAGTCAATTTCACATCCTGACATCAGACTATTACAACCACTGTATACACACTTTAGATCAGGACGGACACTTCCTCTGTTACATCGATAACTGTCATTGACAACTAAAGTATCCATGGGGTTTATGTATAGACACTAGAGACAATCTATTTGTGATCGAGTTTAGTGGTAGATATAAGAAAATTAAATACAAGTAAACGATGTATTGTAAACCAATAACAACACGTTTGTGATTGGAATTTATCCCGTTACCAATCTCACAAGATATTGTATGATTAAACTTTACATATTGTTTTTTTGCCAATGATTATAAAGTGAATAAATAAAAAAAATATATATATATATAACAATTATAGGTAATATCAGAAGAAACTTTGAATATCTGTTTATCTCACTGTGAATATTATGAATAACTAGTGCTAATTGTAACGGGGACCGTTACAGATGTTCCCCAAACGCTCCCCAACTCCCTTTTGGTGCCATATTCCCTGTAAGCTTCATTAAATAAGACAACCTCTATGCATCTGAGATTTTAACAACATAAACAAAGAAGTGTACAAAAATCATTTAAACTTTAGCATTGCACGCGTGCACATGGGAATGCATTTGTGTCATGACCATATCGTCTTGTCTACACAATCTATATTTTTAACATACTGAATATTAAAGTATTTAATCCAAAATTATAAAAAAAAAATACCCTCATTCAAGTGTATGTTTGATTTAACTCATTTCACGTGCACGCACGTGCATACATGAGCGTGGTGACCATACCTTCTTGTAGAAGTCCATTACATCTATCTATGTTCTAAATTCCACCCCGTTTGGGTGAAAACTAAGGGAGTTATAGCTGTTTAAAGTTTCAGCCAATCAGATTGCAGCACATGTGCACGCACGTGTATGCATGTGCATGGTGACCATACCTACTTGTAGAAGTCCATTATATCTATCTATGTTCCAAATCCCATCCTGTTTGGTTGAAAACCAAGGGAGTTATAGCTGTTTAAAGTTTCAGCCAATCAGATTGCAGCGCACGTGCATGCACGTGTTATCATGATAATTGCTTTATTTCATGTTGTAGGATATCCTAATGCATGGCTATGTTCAAAATTTCAAAGGATTTCGTCAAAAAACAAGAAAGAAATTGAGACTTTAGTTGCAGCCAATCAGAGTGTAGTGCACGTGCATGCGCGTGAGATCTTGCTATTTTCACCATGTCGTCATGTCTATACTACTAATATATCCTCACATTATGAGTTTCAAAGCATTTCATTTAAAAATAGAACAGTTGTGGCTATATCTAGTATATTGGTCATTTCACGTGTTGCACGTGCACGCTCTTGCAAGCACGTGCGCGCAAAATGACCTTGATTCCGCAAATCTACATAACATGTCTACTAACCCTAAAAAGGTTTTACCTACATCGGACGAACTGTTTACAAGATCATTCCCGGACAAAAAAGTTCCAGGAAGAAGAAGAAGAAAAAAAAAATAACTAGTTCTAATTGTAACGGGGACCGTTACAGATGTTCCCCAAATGCTCCCCAACTCCCTTTTTGTGCAAATTTCCTTTAAAACTGTTTTCAATATGCTTAGTATCGCAGGATTTCATAAAAGAATTTTAAAAGCTACAATAATATCACTTTTTTGTCATTTAACGCATTGTTCGCAAACGCACGTGCATGCACATGCAAGGTGATCAGGACATGTTGTCTAAACCATTAACATTTCTTTATATTCCAGAAATCATTAAAAAGTCATAAAAATATAAATTTTACCGTTTTTCAAATATATTGTTCATTTTACGCATTGCGTGTGCGCATGTGCATGCAAGCACGACCTTGCATTCAATTTTGATAGCAATATCATGTAGGAATCCATAATACCTATTCATATTCTAAACTTCATCCTGTTTTGTTGAGAAACAAGAAAGATATAGACATGTAAAGTTTTAGCCAATTAGATTGCAGCACACGTGGATTTATGTGCTTTCATGATAATTCTTATATATCATGCGGTAGATCTTCATAATATGTGACTAAGTTCAAAATTTCACAGGATTATGACGTAAAACAAGAAAGATATTGAGACTTTAGTTTCAGCCATATGTAGTAGTAATGAATATGAAATTTTATATTTCATGGTGGTCATGAATTAATGAGTCTCCCCATACCTCGATAATACTGAAAATTAAACTCCTAAGAAAATTAACAATTTCACGGTATATAATAACACAAAATTAACTTGAGAAATCTGAATAACATCAAAATCATTCCTTGACGTAAAGTGATTATTTGAATGCCTTTTTTAAAAGTAATATTTATCAACAACATCAATCTCTTAATTCAATAAAGAAGGATATGGCGATAACGAACAGTATTCAATATCAAAGTCCATAAAACAAAACAAAATGAGAGCAGAGCAAACACAAACACGGACCTCCGAAACACCACAAACAAAATATTGCTTTGATTTTCACTCTAAACTCTCTGGTAAAATACCGGTATACACAGAACTTGTTAAAGGGGTGGAGTAAAACAAGATATAAATTAGAGGTACTGTAAACACTAAGCTCACAAAGTGATACCCCCACCTCCCATATGCCCATATGAGTATAATGGTAGTGCCCACGTTTTGTTTTTGGGAACACAAAATGCGTCAGATCAAAAAGTAAAGTAGAAGATGCATAATGGCACTATGTAACGAAGAATCTGATAAAGTCTCATTAAATGTCATTCAGGAGTATAAGAGGAGATAGTTGTTGATAGAAAAGGGGTACTGCAATGCGTAACAGACAGATAGACAGATATCCTGATCACTATTTTCATGCGGAAATAAAATAATATATGATATTGCTGCATTTCTCTTTTGGTACGACGATTTTCCCCCATCGTAAAACAATGTTAAGCTAGCCCCTTGGGCTCAGTAAATCTTTACTGTTTTAGATTCTGAATCATCGTTGACTTTACGAGTAAAATAGCAAGAATTGTAAAATATAATGAAATCAAGATATAACCAATTTAATCCCAGTTTGGCTAATAGGTCTAATAAGTCTCTTTATCTATCTTTGTTTTCCCCGTAAAAAGTCAAATTTAATCCACAAAGGGTCATTATTCTATAAGGTAATTTTTCTTCACGTGGGGTAGGCAAATTTTTAGGGTGATGACACTTTTTCAACGGGCAAAATGTTCCTTTTTTGAAGTCGAATAAGGGGTCATTTCTTGCTGTAGAACAATGACTCCTGGCCATTATTCTATTGGTGTCATTGCTAGTCTTTACACTGGCCGCTTCCGGCAATATACAATATGATAAAATTATTTTTCAACTGAGCTCTGATTATAATACGATGCAAGATAAGCTGTAAAGAAACAAAAGAATATAATCCTACTTTTTCATAGAAAAAAATGATCAGCAGTTTTAGGGGATGTCTTAAAGATATGTTCATTTATATTCTTATGACATTGGAGAAATGTTTTATAATTTCCTGCTAGAAATCTATTTTTGTAAATAGAGAAATGATCTTCTGATTTGTCAGACATATTTTTCACAGGAAAATTAGTTATTTAAACTTTTACACTTCTTTGAACATATTTCAATAATTGAACAGACTTTCTAAACACCCTTTATTTAAACTTCTCAGACCGTCAGATAAAAATATCTTAGGTATTTAAATCATGCACAACCTTGTAACAGGTAAAAATCTGGAATAAAGACCAGGAAGTAAATTGTAGAATATGTCAGATTTCAAGGAGGCCATATTTGATCTCAAGGTGAGACAACACAACATTTAACTTTAACATCTGTCATTATCAATCTCAAGTGTAGTAAAATACAATTAATTTATATCTAAAATACATCAGAGAGCTGAACTTGATTTTACCTATTATACAAATAACTATAATGTGCAATGTTTTTTTTCTAAATAACATTCTCAAACATTAAGAATTTTAGAAAGCATTTTAAATTTATTTTTCCTGTCATTTATAAAGTGACTGTAATCTTCTTAGCAAACATAACCTCTTATTGGGTCTTTTGTTTAGCTGACGTGATTCATACAAATTGTTTGGCCTTTGTTTTCATATTAAATTTGACTTAGTTCAGTAACCTGATCAATGCATAGGGCACCAGTGCTTACTCCTAGTAACCAAAAAACTTGAAGTTCTAGGAGGTTAGTGTTAATGCCTTCTTTATTCATGTTATTGTTTTGTACTGATTATAGATTTTTTTAAATCGATCAATTTTCTTATTCTCTTTTTATCTTACAATTTCAACTACAAAATAAAATTCTTGAATGCATTGTTCTTGTTTGAAATTCAATACTATAGTCAGTGATCTAAATTTCCATTTATTTTAATATAGAGTTATCTAATCGTTTGACCAAAAAAAAAGAAACAGTAATGGATCACCTGGACAGAGCTCAAGTACTCCTCCTCTGTGACCTGTGTCAAAGAGATGCATTACAGAGTCATTGTGAACTTTGCCAGATTAACCTGTGTAAGGCCTGTGTAGGGGATCATCTCTCTGATTCATCTATAAAACATAAAGTTGTACCATACAAACAAAGAAATTCTACTCTTAGCTTTCCAATATGTCGAAATCATACCCAGAAACATTGTGAACTTTACTGTGAAAAATGTGAAATTCCTGTTTGTTCGATCTGCATCTTCTCTGATAAACATCATAAGCATAAAATAATTGATATTTTGCAAAAATCCAGCTTCATTAAAGAAACTCTAAACAAGGATTCGATAGAACTAGAAAGAAGAATACTTCCTACTTATGAGGAAATCGCAGCAGAATTAAACTTTGAAAAAGTAAACTTAGAAAAACATTATGAGAAACTGACAACAGCTGTCACGAACCAAGGAGAGGACTGGCACAGAGAAATTGACATCATAGTCAACAAAAAGAAATCTGAAATTGATGAGATGAAATCTAAACACCTAGCTGTTCTGAATAAAAAGGGTCAAGAAATTGAACAGATATTATTTGATGTAAAACACAGTCTGTTTGATCTCAAGAAAATATTAAATTCAAATGAAAGTTTCCTATCCACTGCTTACAAATCTAGGAATGCTGAATTCAGAAGTTTACCTCCTAAAGTCAACGTTAAATTACCAAGTTTTTATCCTCATCAGATCAACACAGAAAGGGCCAATAGAAAGTTTGGTTCTCTTTCAGCATTATCCATTACAACAGAAGAACATGGCTACACAATGAAAACACCAGATACTGTATCATGTTCTCCAATCAAACTACTGCTTGATCAACCAATGGTCATCATCACCATACATGTAAGCACTAGGAATATGGACAGTGTGACCTGTCGCAATGACGAAGAAATCTGGACATATGGGTATGACAAAATCATGGAACTCTACAACCTTCAGGAAAAACTACTCAAGTCAATCCAAACCAAGTCTGGTAACATACCACGAGGTATAACAGTAACAGGTAGTGGAGATCTAGTTTACACTGACCCTGGAACAAGAAGTGTGAACATAGTAAAAAATGAACAGATACAGGAAGTGATCAGACTACAGGGGTGGAGACCTTTCAATGTCTGTAGTACCTCCTCTGGTGACCTGCTGGTTACCATGGGGAGTGATGATTATAAACAATCAAAAGTTGTCCGTTACTCTGGATCTACAGAAAAACAAATCATTCAGTTTGAAAGTAAAAGTAAACCTCTTTATTCGCCTTACAACCTTAAATACATCAGTGAGAACAGGAACTTTGATATCTGTGTGGCAGACTGCGGAGTCAATGCAGTAGTGGTGGTTAATCAGACAGGGAAACTCCGATTTAGATACACTGGTCATCCCTCTTCTACCAACATACCATTTAAACTGGCCGACATCACAACAAACAGCCTGAGTCAGATCCTGACAGCAGACTGCAACAACCACTGTATCCACATCTTAGATCAGGACGGACAGTTCCTCCGTTACATTGATAACTGTGATCTACACTGTCCATATGGTTTATGTGTAGACACCAGAGACAACCTCTTTGTTGCTGAGTGTGACAGTGGTAAAGTAAAGAAAATCAAATACGTGTTAAGCAATGTGTAGAAATAAATTTTGTGACTGAGAATCAGATACTAGGAGATAATTTCTCTGTGTCTACGTGAATTAGAACTGTGAAAAAATTCAATTACTCTAAAACAGCAGATTTTAATATACGGCACAAGAGGCCCTTTGCTGCCTACTAGTAACTCAATGCTTTTCCATGGTCCTGTGGTTTCAATCAGAAGATTTTTTCTATAGAATTTATGTACATGTATATTCATAGTCTTAAGTAAAACTTTTATCAAACATTGTGCAACGCCTCTCAGAAGCTTGCTTATATTTTGTATTTGTCAGAGCTGTTTGCATACATGTGATGCGTACCTACTGTACATGAAATGTCACATTTATTTTTAGTTTGAGTTAGTGGATCACAGTGAGTTATTAAAATTCATGGGTAATGCAAAATACCTTGAAAGAATAAGATGGGACAAGAGCCAATCTAGGCCCCCTCTTCAAAAAAACTAATATTATATGTAATCCAAGGGTATTCCCAAGTTTAACAGGAAATGATATTTTTTTGGTGTTATCCCTGTAATTTGGTTGCCTAGCAACACATCAAATATAACAACCATGAATTGAATTTAAAGTCAATTTCAGAAACATTTATTTATAGAATTATGTATGTATTCCATATT
Source organism: Saccostrea cuccullata (assembly GCF_032062105.1). Taxonomy (NCBI): domain Eukaryota; kingdom Metazoa; phylum Mollusca; class Bivalvia; order Ostreida; family Ostreidae; genus Saccostrea; species Saccostrea cuccullata. Next base: position 18,442 of record NW_026931154.1, on the reverse strand, counting down.
TTTTAAGTAACACATGATAAAAATCCTAGAAACATTGTAAATTGTAGGTGGAATACAGAATTTTTTTTTCCATGGCAACCGAACACGTCCCTAGTAACAACTTTAAATGCATAAAAATATTGAGAAAAAGGAATGTTTGTGTACTGTGATATGAAATTGTAAGGTTCAATGTTTGTATCTTAAGGATTAAGATCTATGTATCTTTAGAATTCAAAATTTTATCCTACAGGCATAAAAGAAATCCTTAGCAACAGCGTTACAGTCATAAAAAAAATGTATAAAAGTGTATGAAGATTTCTTAACAGTTTGTATGCAACCACGGTGAACATCAGAACAACAAATAATAATGTGACAGTCACATATTTTTTGTGTATTTTGTGTACAATGTCTATATACATAAAATATAATTAATAGAGTAAAAATTAAACTTTCAGTTACCCAATAAACCCTTAGTAACCATAAATCCCTATTAACCAAATAAAATATCAAAAATAAAGAACTATGCACGATAATTCTCGATTCCTGCCTACATGTTACACTTCTTTGAAAATTGATCGAATATAAATGGCAACTTGGTTTACAGCTTTATTCAAGTTTTACAAAAATTATAACGTTATATATATTATTCTCTTGCCAAATACTAGTACGTTTTGCGAAAATTCGTACAATTATCTCCATACATACATAGATGAAAATATGTTCATTTCGATCAATGGACTTTGGGAACTCGGCAGAAAAAACAACATTTGTAGTTCTTTTTATTTATTAAGAGCCTGTCTACGAGAAAACCATGCAGATATATAGAAAAATGCTCTGGGAGGCACTCTCAAGAACAAACTAATTTTTATTATTAACTTAAAGGACACCCATTGAGAGTCAGAAATATGTTGTTTATTTTTGCATCGGTTGTTTCTATTTTTAGTAACAGCCAATAATTCATTTTGGTCAATATTCAAGGGAAAATGCAAAAAAGTTGGTGTAAAAATGACAATTTCAATATTTAAAAGTAAAAAAGAAAAAACAATACATAAATAAAAGGGCAACATGTTCTCATAGAAATAAGTCCCAAAATTAAGCTGGAATCAATTTTTTTGTAAAACCCCTATATAGAAGCCTGTCCCGAGGACACAGATATTGGCATGGTGCCAAGAAATGATAATGGTTCATTTTTTGTTAATATTCAGGGATACATTTCTTAGAAAGTGACGCTTCTTTTTTCAGAATTTTGTGCATTTAAGAATCTCTAGGATATTATCCCAACAATATGTAAAATCCACCTTTGGACTCTCAAGGACAGAAAAGTTATATCGTAATGAAATTACCTCAAATTCAAATGATGGAAAAATTCATGATTTTATAAGTTTTACTATTAACAGTAATTTTAATGAATTTGGTGTATAATATTTACAAATATAAACAATAAGAATTATTTTTAATTTTATAAAAGCTATAAATATTTTTTTCCTGCTTTTCCTGTGAAAAAAAAACCTATTTTACTATTTCTTTAGATTTTGTTAGAATTATCTCCCCTGTTGCGCTCTTCTGTAGAGAAGGTAGATAATGATTATGTTTACAAAGTGTATAAACAGATTTCTGTCATCTAATCGTTTTAGGCATAAATTATGTGTGATTTGAAGAAAATTGTCCCTCCTGTGAATGTAATTTGTTACGTATATACTAGTGGCCCATGTATAAAAGGCATAAAAAACTAGTGCTAATTGTAACGGGGACCGTTACAGATGTTCCCCAAACGCTCCCCATGTCCCTTATCGTGCCTTATTCCTCTAAGACCTTTTATAAATATGCTAAGTATCCCAGGATTTCATTTAAGAATATAAAGGTTACAATGATATCAACTATCAACGATATATTGTTTAACGTTTTGCATGCGCGCACACGTACATGTACATGCATATGCAAGATGATTTTGGCATGCTGATTAAGCGATTAACATATCTTTCTATCCCGCGAATCAAAGAAAAAAATACATATATAAATTAACCATTTTTCAAGCATATGTCATATTTCTAATATATCGATTCACATTTTATTTCTCTACTTATTTTAACCTCGGGCTCAAAGTTGGTTTTATTCCGACGACAAGGCAGGGTTAAAGTCGACTAAGGGTATCACGCCAATACCTAACCAATCAAAATGAACTTATGTTCTAAATTCACCAGTTCAAACGAACATAAATTATTTATAAATTAAACTCAAAACACTTTATATAGGATGAGCTCGCATGCGCGAGTGCAACAGACTTTAATGAAATGTATACAGTATACAAAGCACAGTCTTTAGTTTAACTTCTGAAATCCATATCATTCTACAAAAGAAAAGAATTAAAATAAAACGACAGTCAACATTAAACAACATTTTAACATGTACAAAATATCGATCATACTGAAAGGGGTGGGTGGGGCGGGGGATAAGTCTGTTGCAAAGTAGCAGCGAACTTCGAATAACTTTAAACACCCGAAAATCTACCTTATACGTGACTGAATCATGCGTAGCACGGATTCAACCTATTCACCCGTAAACACATACTACAGTAAACAACCAATCGATCTCCTTTACCGATGGACTTAATCTACATACATAACAAACACACGTGTTTTACCATAACTTTTATAAATATATTTATTCAATAGTAGTTCCATACATGGAAAAGGGATTTTCCTTTCTGTTCAGAATTTTTTTTAATATTTCCTCTCAGGCCATTTTGACAACTCTGATACCTGTGCCTGGTAAATTTTATATACTTTGTAAATAAATATATAAAGGTTTTTTGACCGGAACTATTCATTTTTTCCAATGCATAGGGGGCTACTCTCTGGGTTTTACAAGAGATGTTTAAAAAAAACATTCGTGTCAGCTAATATGACCTATATTGTTTAACACCTTCTTATTAATATTTTTTTCATGAATGCAAATATCTGATTATTTTACGAAGGAGCGTACATGTATATTGATTTTTAATATACCGAAAATCGCTATTTCTGGGGACTGCGTAATTCTAAAAAAAAAATTCAAATAAATTTCAAAGGTAAATTAAACAAAGGATGCTTGATATTAAAATATTATTTCAAATCAGTAGAATTGAATGCTATTAACGACATCTGAATAAATAGGCTATAAAAAGTTTATATGCCAACTTTGGTCATCTGCACTTTAATTTTAAACACGACAGGATTTGTAATTTTTTCTGTATAAATTAATAATTTCTATATACTTTGGAAACTCAAATGAAATATTTTAATACACTTTCCTCGAGCTCTTTTCTGCAGTTTTCCTGAAATTTTATGTGGGTCCGAGGTGTTATTTGAGTTTAACAGTGATTCTCTACGCTGCCATTAATTTGATTTGTTTGTGTGTGTGTGTGTGTGTGGGGGGGTATTTTTATTCTTAACCTATTTAACGTTGGAGTTGAATCTTGTATCTTATTCCAAGAACTTAAGATTGATTGTGACATTTGGATGAAAGGTCAAGGTCATTAAAAACCACCACCTCTTTAACTTCTAACCTGTCAACCGAAATAAACTTTGAAAGGTGTTTCTAGATACATGTACATGTACTTCATGTTTCTTTTTATCCTTGGGTCAAGGACAAAGGTTAAGGTCGATTTCAAGTTCATAGGTCAAGGTGATTTCGGTAAATAGCTAATATCAACATTTTATTCAGGTTACCAGTGACCTTGACCTAAGTTTCAAGGTCAAGGGTAAAAAGATCTGCATGCTTCAGTATGTCACATGTCTTGACATTTAGAAGTTCTTAATTCTGCATGAACATCAAACACTCAAGTATACTGTCTTTTAATACATTGTGTGCGGTCGCATGTGCATGCACGTCCATGCATTTACTTTTGATAGTAGTATAATGTAGGCAATCATTATATCTATTCATATTTGAAATTTCACCCTGTATTATTGAGAACCAAGAAAGTTGTAGGCATTTAAAGTTTTAGCCAATCAGATTGCAGCACATGTGCATGTGCGTGCGTTCATGATTATTCTTATATATCATGCTGTAGATCTTCATAATGTAAGACTATGTTCAAAATTTCAAAGGATTTTGTCAGAAAACAAAATAGATATTTAGACTTTTAGTTTCAGCCAATCGCAGCGAAGGGCACCTGCATGCGCGTGAGATCTTGCTATTTTGACCATGTCATCATGTCTATACTACTATTATATCCTTATATTATGAGTTTCAAAGCATTTCATTCAATATTTAAAAAGTTACGGCTAAATCTATTATATTGGTCATTTCACGTGTTACACGTGCGCGCACACGCACGCACGTGCGCGCAAAATGACCTTCGTTCCGCACATCTACATAACATACCTAGTGACCCTAAAAAGGTTTCACATAGATCGGATGAGTAGTTTACGAGAACACTCGCGGACAAAAAAGTACCGGAGAACAAAGAAAAATTCAGAAAAAGTAAAAACAATATGTTCCCAAACTCCGTTTGGGGAACATAATTATGAAAACCATCGGGATCGATGTACGGTTCCGTAACCACGTGTAAACATTATGGCATCCTGAGACGTTTTGTTACCGATTTGTACGTCCTCAGAAAAAGATTCAGGTGCGTGAATTGTTTAAGAGTCTTCAGATTCTGGCTCTGATTTTGATGAATATGATTCTGACAGCAAACATTCATTTGGTAGCAAGACGGATGTAGTGATGATGATACCGAATCAACAATGTTTGAATTTGAAAAAGAAACAGGTAGGTGGATCTTGGTTTATAATACTATGTACCTTATAAAAAGGCTTATTGATATGAAAAAAATAAATAAATAAACAATTTTGATGGGGACTTGATTATGGACAAGAGGAGATTTTTTACAAGACACTATCAGGTCTGGTACAATCACTAGATTTAGCTATGTATGTAGCTTGATTTACCTACTTAGTTAGCTTTATTTACTTACATGAAGTAGCTTTATTTAGCTACCAAAGTAATTTATTTCTATAAAAAATACCTACGTGGCTAAATCTAGTGATTGTACTGGACCTGAATATATACCTAGCAAACCTGTCAAGAGAAATTTCAAGGTTGGTACTTGTGCATGTAGCAATAAAAATATCTGTATAAATTCAACAATATTGCAAAATATTCACATCTGCAGAATTATAAATAGCATATTATAAGTAGCCTTTGTGGGGTGATGAAGAGGGAATGAAAAGTTGAATAGGTCCAGGGTTTTCAAAGACTGTTTACTAATAGGGTACATTAAGAATTGAATAGGTGGGTCTTCACTGTCAATTAAATCATCATTATTGCCTGATATGTGGGCTGCATGATTATAAAGAATCTCACTAAACAAAATATTTTTTTCAGATATTTATGAAATGTTATGAAGATGGCTACAGTTATGATTTTCAGCTTTTCATATATGATTAAAGGAAGAAGAGTTGTCAAATACTTGTGCAGACTTTAGTTTTCAAATTAAAGGTCACCATGTGTTCTTTGACAGGTTTGTGTTTAAAAAATAACTAATATTATAAATATAAGTCTGGGAAATTATACTTTGTAAAGAATATTTCCTTTCATTTTTATATTTCTCGTGCAATTTCAGATTATTCAAATTCATTTCCCTGGTTAGGGCTGGGCTTTACAATGGGATTTTCAGCTGTGGAGCTATAAAGAATTACTACATAGGGTTTCCAATGTAGCTTTGTGAACAGAATCCAGAAATAAGAAGAGGAGAGACAATGCAGATGCAGCATTAGCATTACCAATTACTTACCACTGCTGAGAAAATGGTAAAGATATGTTATATTATTATACCTCTACTGTAATTACTCTGTATAAATTAATACCATAAAAAAATCTCTATTTCCCCGAGAAGTGATTATTGCCCTCATCTGAAGACTACTCCCTGGAAAATCAGAGCTACTCCCTGGGACTACTCCCTCATGAATATTTATTATCAAAGTGTTCAGAGGGTGGGGCGTTCTAGGAATCTCGAGTCTGTGACGTCATGTTATTAGCAATGTAGCTATGACGTCAAAACATTTCGATGTGCGATGTCAAAATCATACTTGAATTCTACCAAAATGAAGACAACGATAATTTTTCAAATGTCAGTGAAAATACTTTTTTAAAATAATTTAATTGTTTAAGGACACGATGCTTCACTTATCAAACAATGTGTTAAACCACATGCATTTGTAATTATGCCTCTACAGGTTTTTTTAAAATGTCGGAATATCTGGTGAAAAAAATTTAAATCGCCTATCATTGTTTCGGTATAATAAAAAAGTTATGGAATGGGAACTCGGGAAATAGCAAATTTAAAGTTCCCCTCGGCAGAGAACTATTTCATAAATTTGCTATTTCCCTCATACCCATTTCCTAACTGTATACTATAGTGCATGGATAGGAATTGCCTTGTCTGTCTGTTGATTTGCCACATGCATTTTCCCTACTCTTTTACTTTACTTCAAGGATATGAAGCTCTTGTTTTCTTCAAAGATAGCCAGAAGAATTTGTGAAGAATCTTACCCAAGTCATTTGATGACATTTTCTTCAATTGATAAATATAAATGTAGCATTATCATAAACATGACATTTATTTTAAAAATCTTAGAATATGTCTAGTATGTTTTATTTCAATTTTAATTTGAAAACTGTCCTTTTTCACAGGTACATGCTTTGAGTACTACTTTTGTGTATTTTGAGACAATCCAGTTGTTCTTTAAACCAGAAGTGGAAATTTCAGTGCTTGTTAAATTTCTCCAGAAGTTATTGGATGCTACATAGGAAGAAAATGGGGTCATACTGAACAGAATAGTTTGGATACACCTTATAGATTTTGAAAGCTTGAGACCTCAAGATCAACCCAAATGGTGTACCAAACATGAAGAAAAAAAGACAGTTTATGATTGAAGAAGCGTGTGTAGTAGCCAAAATTTCAGGGTATTTCATATATGTTAACTTATACGATTTTATTGGTACATGTACTTAAACATTGTTAATATCTTGATATTTAATATGTATCAGGTTTCACTTGCAGGAATACACAAAAATTCAGAGTAAATTTTAAGTGTTTGTTATGTTAGAAAAGATCAAAGTTCAAGGTCAACAGTGCTTTAGTTTTACCAAATATAACACTATTATAAAGACTAATTTCCTGTATACAGGTATAGCAAATAATTCAGAATATGATTTGGGGAAACTGTGATTTTTTCTTTTAAATCCTACCTTAATTTAGAACCATCATGTATACTTAAGCAAGTAGATTTTTTTCAAGCATACACAATTTCAAGGTCATTTTAATTTTGGAAGTTAATATGAAATATCAGGAAGCATTCAAGCATTGTAATTTTTTTGTTGTTGAATGTACTTAGTTATTGAGTAATATTCAAATTTTAATCTGCAATGAAATTAAAAATTATAAATGTTTTAATTTGTTGATTTTTAACACTCCGTGTTTATTCATTTTGAGTTTTTTGCCATGACAATATGTCTGTCAAGAAAATTGCTCTGATATTCCTTTTTGTTCAGTTTGACCCTTGACCTTTGACATTGTGACCTCAAAATCTAAAGGGGTCCTCTACTTTTCAAGAAACCAGTGTACTAAATTTGATGTTTGTCAAGCAATGGGTCCTCAAGATTTTGAATGATTAAAATCTACATACTGGTATATCGAGAATTATAACCCTTGACCTTTGACCTTGTGAACTCCAAATTAAAAAGGGCCATCTACTTATTAGTAGGTACCAGTGTACTAGGTTTATTATCTATCAAGCAAATGTTGTTTTTTTTTTAAGATAAGAGAGAACACACTTGGTCTACTGATTGACAAACAGGTACTAAGCAGTATGTGAATATCACCCTGCTCAAAGAAAATGTAAAATAATACAATTCTGGTACCCCCCCCCCCCCTTAAAACCCCATTAAACCCCCTAAGAAATTATTATTGATTGAAAACAAAAATGTACAATATACTGGTATTTTTCAACAGCAAAATTTAAATTTTTGAAAATATTTAAATCAGCAAAATAACTCCTTGTTGAAGTTCAGGGATGAGAAAATTTGAAAATTCACAAAAAAGTGTCCAACTTTAAGTAAAAAGTACAGCAAAATATTTGAGAGTCCAAAGACAGATTTTTTATATAATGTAGACAGACATGTTGTCTAATAATTGGTATGAGATCGAGTTGATTCTAGGCGTCACTTTCTGAGTTATAGGTTTTTGAAAAGTGAATATTTTCACCAGTTTTCAAAAATCTGGAAATATGCCAGATTTGTGACCTTTTTGCACTTAAACGGGGGCACAGTTTGTGATTATGAAAAAAATTCCGAAACAAGTGTATCTTGTTACTTTCAACCACACATAAATATTGTATATAATTATCAAGTAAAATGCTGAATTTTTAATTATAAAATCTTATAAAATTCCTGTTTTCACCCTGCGTAAGGACCAATAATTCTATTTTTAGTAACAGTGTCGATTTAACCCCTTAAGTGAGACCACACTGAAAAAAAATTTGTGGCAAAATATTTCATATTATGGAAGAAATTTACACACAAAACATGAAGTTGATCTGAGAACCTTGCTCCCATAACCTCTTGCATGGTTTTCTCGTAGACATGCTCTTAAACTATGATAAGATATCTCTTTATGTACTAAGTATTTTTCTATTTCAATATACAGCAGCAATGACCTCTCATTTTTATATAAATTAAAAAACAGCACTTCCTATTCTGCAATGATTATATTTTGCATTAGGTCACTCTAACAGGTTTGATCCATTCATGTATTGTATGAGACTAGACTATTGCCACATAAAATGCAGTTTTTCTTTTGGCATCTGTGGCTACAAATTGAAGACTTTATTTTACAAAAGAAACTTATTTTGATATGGATATGAAAATGTATAAATTGAATGTGAACATACAAGTTATACTTATGTTCGATCGTAGTTGTCGCGTGTTCGAAATTGGGTCCACGTAATTTGTTGGTAAATAAAACAGTTCGCAGGGTTGGGCGTTTATCTAAGCTCGCTCGGTTCTTTGAATATCAAGTTGCTAGGTAGTAAGGTACACCGTGTATAAAGAACATTTTGTGTAAAAAATGGACGATATACAAATTAAATCTTCTGTAGATGATTTAGAATTGGGATTATCTTGAGATTATTTGTATAATATTGAAAATAAAGAGCTAACGAGCAGCATCCTGTTTACGACACATGTGTATGTTGATTATTTAGTTCTTAATAAATTCATATATGGATGAACGAAGTGAGGGAGAATATAATATATCAAAACTAGCTAGAAACCAAATCTGTCAGAGATGGTAGAATCTTTATGTTTGCAAAGATGAATTATAAACGTGTACCCTTGATGCTATACCAGTAGCTGCATTCAAAACCGTATGTGCATTACAGAATAATCAGAATAAAAAAACATGTAACTGATAACCCCACTAATTTTATTTCGTTTCCATGAATTTTTATTTCGTTCCCACGAATTTTATTTCGTGGCCACAAATTGAAATAAATCTCATACCATGTCCCATACGAGCTACCGTAATTATCTCAGTGGATAGGGGCATTTTAGGGGCTCACACATACATGTAGCAGAAAAAAGAAAGGGGCGTGGTTCTTTTCTCCTATGATTTAAAACTGTTGTATTAAAGATTTTACATGAATGATAAGTGTCAAACATACGGTGAAAATGATAGCGTGTTTACAAAGGGGCAGCTAATTTTAAGCAGGGGTTTAAAAGGCATTTTAAGGTGTATGCAACCAAAATTCTAGAAAGTTATATGATCTTCCTACTAAGTTCCTAGACAAGTAATACTTAGGTAGTTACTTAGTAATACTATTCAACACACATCAGGGTATTATCATTGTCCCAGCAATACAGGTCCCTTAAACCCAAGGTTTAATCTTGTTAAAAACAAGAAAGTCCCCCAAATTCCGTCAAAGATCATTTAAGCGGAAAAAATGCAAACTTTATTTATAATTCAGCAAGAAAAACCCGCATACAAAAAATTACGCAGCTCAATATTTGCAAATGTTTAGAAAAAACGTGAAGAAAAACAAGTGGCACATGTGAACTGAAAGAGTACACCATCTAGACATAGCTGTAGATCTGTAGCATTACGGTTTTTTATATTTGTCTTTGACCATGGTTATGGTCAAAGACAAATATAAAAAACCATAACGCTACAGATCTGCAGCTAAGCTAGACAGACAGACGGACGGACACAGACAAAATCTACAGCTCCCTCCAGTGTCACCGGTAGGAAACAAATAAGCTGATATTGGATCTACCTGGTAACAAGTAAAAAAATAACCAAAAAAATAAATAAATAAAAAATAACAAACTGTAAAATACACAATGCATTTTATGTCGCAGACTCCCCTATACATGTAGCTTAATCTATACGTGGAATATTGCAACAAATTTCTTCCCCTTTACTTCACTACATTCTCTTAACAGTGGAAAAACTTATAAGCATACTCGTATATACTTTTTAAAATAGTCTTACATTGTACAGTGTCATGTATGTATGCGGCAAATATTTGCATTTTCATACATCATTAAAGGGTGGGAAGGGGGGGGGGCAATTTATCTGTCCGAATTTACCCAAGCAGACAGCTACAGTCCTTCAGCTTTTGTAACCCTAGATCAGCATTGTAATAATTTCGTCAAGAGTTTACAAAAAATAATTTTTAAACTTTAACTTGAATCTCATTGTCTGATTTCGTTTCCTGTAGGATACTTTAAACATTATATAGTGACATCCTCCCTTTATTAGTTCATAATTTAACTAGGAAAAAAACTAGATCTACCACAATTTGATCAAAAAGATTTTAGAGTGATAATTCAATTTCACTCAAAGTACACATGTATTGTAGCCTCATGTTACATAATGACAATACCAAAACAAAAATGGATTTTCCATTGTATTTACATGTACGAATGAAAAAAAATGGATACAGAAAGTCATATCGGTGAATCAGAATCATTGATTTTCAGTAAGAATTTAAATCAAATATCATTTTATAATATTTCCTTACTATAAGACGACTGATTATTGAGATACTTACGAAATTGGTATTTTATGAGGAAAAATGATTAGGGCCTGTCAATCTACAAGTTCATGAAATATTTGTAACGTACGACAGATTCACCTTTTTTTCACTGTCAAATTATGATTTAAGGTTTTACAAGAGGCTTTAGACCCTTCAGTCCCAGGGTTTCAGTTTCCAATTCTGTAGCTATAAAATGACTTTGAGTTGCAAAAAGGATCTTGGAAGGAAAGTATAGCTTGCACCCCCGGCCATCCTCAATAGAACCTCATTTTTCATAATATTAATTTTGTGTGATCTTTTAAAGAAAAAAAAACAATAAGAACAAGTTGTTAAGTGAGTACATGTACATTGTTTCTGTAAGGATGAATCTAGGATGTCTTTGTACTCTCGTCATCCAGAACTTGTTGTTGTGTTGTTTTTTTTAAATCTCATATTCCCATCAATAAATATTTTTTTTAATAGTAATAAAATGAAAAATACAAATCCACCTTGTTACGAGGGCTGTTCAATAAATAATGTCCTCGGTGCTCAGAGAGAAGCAAAAGACGCTTTTCAATGATTTAGTCTTCATGATTTTACTACACTGTAAAAACAGTGTTTAGAATCTAAACACAAATCTAAACACATTTTTTGTATCACTTTTTTTACACGTTTAGCGCTAAACATGTCTCATTTCTAAACACGTTAGACTTCATGTGTTTAGTTGCTAAACACGTTTAACCCCTAAACACTTTTTTCTAAACACATTTTTTGTTTCACTTTTTTTTTACACGTTTAGGCCTAAACACGTCTCATTTCTAAACACATCTATTATATATTTAAGTGTTAAGTGGCTAAACATGTTTAGTTCCACAACATTAGATCCAAACAATAGTTTAAATTCTTAAGAAAAAAAAAATATTAAATAAGTTTCCTAGAAATACCATAACATTATTGAATATTCAAACAAAGATTTATTTTGAAGAAACTTAAATTCAATATACATATAGGTTTAAACAATTTTTTTTTTGCTCCTGTCAATATTAATCAGCTAAGTAAGCATGCAATTATTCCTCATGTCTGTAACAAAATTCCTGCAAGTCTTTCACTAGAAACACACGATCATATGTTTTCGTCCATAACTGCCAGAAAAAATCCATTTCCATTACACGAATGTTTTGGGGCTGTTTAAAAATATACCGAAGAGTAGTCACTTCACAAAATTCAGTTCCCTCTAAAATGCTAGAAGTGCTGAAGATGTACCAACCAATTCGTGGACTTGGAAATGACACCCGCTGCTCTGATACGTGAATTTTTGCTTCGATGTGGACCATCTCCTGTAAGAAAGAAATGAAATTATACTAAAAATATGCCCCTTGCTGACTGATATAGCTAACTGGCTAATCTTAGGCATTTTTTATTGAAATCCATTTACCAATTATGTATATATAATATTGATACGGATATTGATATTTTCAATGACATTATATAATATAAACTCCTTTCTAGCTTTCAGGAATGCAAATATAAAAGAAGGAAATCTTGATCTACAACATTGCGTAACTGCAACGTTTCTCATTCTAGTCAATTTATGTAAAATAATAAAAGTAAGCAGACCTTTTATTGTAGTAATGTTGCCTTTCAAATGCATTTCACAATCCCTTCCTGGTTATCACTTTGGTTATGATTCGCTTCCTTTAATCCATCTTCTTTAGCTTACACTGGAATTTTCTTTGTTTCGATAACCGCTCTATTAACGTTCAAATATATTACGCGTCATTTCCGGGAAGATAACTCTGTTTTTCACAGAAAGTGTTGAATTTCTAAACACTTCAATGTAAACACGTCTTAAATCTAAACATGTTTAGATATAATACATGTACAAACATAAGTGTTTAGCCGTTAAACACAATCTTAAACATGTTTAGGTCTAAACACGTAATGGAAGTGTTTATTTTCTAAACGCAGTTTTTACAGTGTAATTAATATCTTTTAAGTAAAATACATGTACGTAACATTTTTTATCCAATTTCTGGTCATTTTTAGAACTCATTTTTGGGTATGACCCTTAGTATACTGGAAATTGGCAGATCCAATGATTTCCCGGACTTGTTTCTTCCTTCTGAAAGGTGTTTTTTCTAAGTTTGGAAATAGAAGCAAGTCAAAAGGTCACAGATCTGGCGAATATTGTTAATGTGAAAAAACATTAACTTTCTGTCTATCCCAAAAACCCCTTAACTCTTCAGGGCATGCGGGTTTGGACGCTGTCTTGAAGAAATTTAATGTAGTGGATTCCTGATTCTGGGTCCTTCCTCTAATAAACCTTTTGATTTTTTTGACCAAAAAAGTGCTTTCTATACTTCTTCAGAAATTAAACTGTCTCTCCGAATACGATTTTGAACAACAGTACCACTAATGTTTAAGAAAATTACATATAAATCTGTCTTTGAGCTTTTGCATACCTGTGCACTTGTCAGACATTTGCCGCTTTTATCAAGTACATCTTATGGTAAATTTTATTTTTAGGGTTTTAAGCAATAGATTCATGTTCCAATATCTGTTTGAAAATAAAACAAATGTGGATAACTACAATTACTGATATCTTAAAATAATTATTAAGAATTTTGTACACGGTGTCGTTTTCACACTTTTTTCAAAATATGGGGTGACCTTTGAGTATCAAGCTTTTTTACCCTCAAACGTTTCTTAAATTTAGTGTTAACTACCCCCGATGTGATGTCTATCAAATTTGCTATGTGTCTTAAAGTCAATCATACATCATTAAATATTCTTTGTTGAAATTTGGCGAACAGTACATAAGTTGTTATAATTTTTGGTGGCAAGGAGGGTACCCATTTTTGATGCCCATTATATAATTTTTTATCATTGAAATCCACCTGCTCTTTTGTCTATAAAACAGGCATTTGTTGCTTTAAATGTCACATATTTCAGTGAATATTTCTTTGGGATTTTTAACAAGTTTTACGGCAGCTTTAATGAACATTTTATTTTCACTCTAGTTTACTGATTCTTTACCATTCAATTATGATGCAGTGTCTCGAAAAGCCCTTGTTTTCCAGCTTCTCACGGTGAAACTGTGAGATGAAAAGTGGTCCAATAAACTGTTTTAAATTCATGAAAGATTCAATAATGAGAGAATGTCAAGTTTAATGTCATATGATATCTATAATGTATGTCATATAGTTCAGGACATTATTTACTGAACAGCCCTCGTATGTTAAGTTTAAAAAGTTGTCCTTATAATTTTGAAGCGATATGAGCAGAAACAAATCGATAAAAATAACCTATTGCAGATTTATTCAAAGCAGGTGCGTGTGGTGGATTTGATCCGCTCCCACTCAAAACAAAAATTGCGTCGTACAGCAGACGCTTCGTACTCATCGTAATTTCGTGAAATACCTCAAGTGGAAATAGTATCGTGGATAATTTAGCTTAGTATCATTGCATGCAGGAAAATATTTATTTGATTTTTTCCCCAAAACATGACTGATCCTATCAGGAAAGTGGAAATGCAGTCGAAATTTCTATGGCATGTCCTGTCAGCAGTGTAGCACGACTGAGCTGGGCCTATTTTGATTTGAAATATCACCGCCACCGGTGAGTTTATTAATTCTAAACAACTTTTTCCTTATCCGAGACGATTGATGGTTTGAAAAACTTGTGAATTATGTTTCTTGCGAAAAAATTACAAATAACTACCGTTTAACAAGGAGCAGCTTGTATAACATAACATACCCGTCACATTTTTAATCCGGAAAAAACAGGTTGATCATTATCAATCGAGTTTTATAAAATTTACACGATTTTTTTCTTGATTTTTTTAATATTTAAACATGAGCGACTAAGAGTACCACGAAGATTTTTTATACAAAGCAAGTACTTATGAATTGCTCTCAAATAACAAAATATCTTAGTGGTACTCTTAGTCGCTCATAGTTTTTAGAGCGTAAGAATGCTGAAAATACTGCATATTCTTACTATTTTTCGTGATCGTGCAGAAACAAAGTCCTTTAAAATTCATTTTATGGACGAATGAGAAGAAATCTAATATGTTTTATGAAAAGTAGGTGTTTCCATCTTTCAAAAGACTGGGGTGTCTTTTTATATACAAGTAATCTATTTTCTGAGAAATTTGGGGGCCATTCGACATTACTTGTCCTATCTTATTCTTTGGGACCAAATCAACGCACTTTGAAAAAAAAATGAAATTTCCTTTCAAAGTGCGTTGATATCGACCATATTAACGCACTTTGAAAACAAGTGCATGGCTTTTTCAATATTCTTGAAAATCTTAGGTATAATAAATGAACCTGTTGCATAACATTTCGGTGATAAGGTCACTTCAGAATGTGAAAGTGAGAGATTTCGATTTTTACATACTTTGAAAATTCTTTCTCTATTAAATGTTTTACTGTACTTAATATTTTCCAGTTTGCATGCATTTAATTTAAATTTATTGAAAGTTTTCAAAGTCATACAAATTATTTAAATGCATATATTTGGGTACCGGAAGGGGGTTGTCACACAAATGTTTGCCAAGATATACATAATGTAGGCATTAAAATTGGGTCTTACTTGGGGGCACTTTCAATTTGCTACCGACGGTTATGTATAAGGAAAAAATAGTTGGGCTGAGAGGCTTTCTATAGATATATACTCGTCTTCTCCTTTTTCTCAATGAGGGTAAACTATATCTATATCTACAAAACCACAATTCAGATTAGAATGAAATTCGGTACACACATAGCCATACACAAGGTCTATAAATAGCATATGCTGAATAAAGTTTTTCTCCTTGTTTGTGACGTCACAATGCGAAAATGACGTCACTATGTAGGTCACTTGTGATGAAAAAATGGTTGTCTCGTTCAACAAACGACTGTACAATTTATTGTATAACTTAAAAATCCCTCTGCAGTATCATATAATAATTTGTAAACAGTTTATTGAGATAAATGAGTTTCTATAAATTCAATTCATGGCTGGATTGATCGTTTTAGTGAAGCAAGGCAGATGGTTAAAAATCTTGCCCAGTGAAAGCAAGTTTGAAAAAATATGTATTTTAATTAAGCAATTTGCTATCAAAGACCTCCAATTAACACTTTGAAAAATAGTTGAATATTTGAACAATGATATAATTATTAAATACCTAAGATATGGTTTACTTTAGATTTTAAACATATTAGATACGATAAAAAGGAGGCACCCATTCTCTATCCACCTTGAATAAAGGTCTCTTCCGAGACAGAAGATTTGTGTTTTAATGGTCGCCTTGCTTATTTTTGGAAAGGATATTCTTATCCACCCATTCAGTTGCCGAGATATGACCATTTCTGACAAATGAACTGTTCTTGTCCTAAAAATTAACTCACATGGAAAGAAATATAAAACTCAGAAAAATCTTTGAACTTTTGTGACAGAACGCTACGGAGCGGGTCACGTGACCGACAATATCACGTGATTCACGCATGCGCAGAACGGTGGTTGATGTGCATTAAAATTGGGGAGGATTAATTTAAAATATAATCAACATTGAAACCAAATATTGTTTCGTTTATGGAAGTTATTCAATTAGTTCGCGAACTTTTTTATCACCCCACGTACATGTAAATTAAAACGTTTTTCGAAGATATAAGTATTCGAAATTGATTCTTTCAATTACTAAAATATAAGTCTCGAATTTTTAATTTATACATATTTTTTTTCAAAGTGGTTAAATGTTTACATGGCAAAAATGTTAATGTACACTCTTAACGCTTTTTGGAAAAAATTTTCAAAGTACGTTGATTTTGTCATAATTTTAACGTATTTTGAAATTTTTTTTTCAAAGTGCGTTGCCACAGGGCAGATCAATCAATGTTTATACGGAGTAGAAGAAAGCAAAGTATTTTTAGTTGATACAAATACTAGTACTGAGAATAATAACACTGTATTATTCCAATTTTTTCCTGACACGCAAGATAGCCCATAACCTTTTGACGGGGGAGGGGAGGGTTACATGTACTCATTTATTGATAGAAAAAAAACATAAGGAGGGAGGATTTCCACATTAGTGAAAGCATAGCAGTATATATGGTTACAAGACATTTTTTTCTTGATGTTTATTTTCTTTTTATGCACAATTAAATATCCACTAGAAGACTAATTCTTCAAACTAACAAAAACGAAAGGTCTTTACTCGGAAGAGAGAAGGTGGTACTGGTGTGAAAGGGGGATATGGCTTGTCCATCAGTTACACATACACGGAGGACATTGATACGTATATCCAAATCATTACACATCACTCCAAGCACAGGAGTTTGAAGTTTTTATTGTTAAATAAAAATTCCCCATCCTCAACTGAAAAAATACCAGTGTGTTTTTTTTTCAGTTAAGGATGGAAATTAATTTCTTTCCGGATTTTTGTTTCGATTAAAACTTCAGACTCCAGTGCTCAGAGACATCAGTGTAATACTAAATGTGAGACCACCCTCTCTCCACACAAACAAGTCTGTAAACACTTACATGACTTATGAATAACTAAATTTAGAAAACAAATTGTTTAAGATATTTCATGTAATTTATTGTTCATATAAATTATAAAGAAGTTAATAAAACGGTCATTAAATCACCGGGAACGTTCTTCTGTGGCAGTATGTTTTTTTTTCTCTTTTTTTGGATAAATTTCAGATTCTGATATCAAGGACATCATGTGCCGACATCGCCAGGCGCAGTAACTCTACTTGGTCCTCCAGCTGCTTTATACGTTGACGATATTGTTCTACAAATAAAAAACATTATAAATGCAAAGATACAGAGAGAGAGAGAGAGAGAGAGAGAGAGAGAGAGAGAGAGAGAGCTAAAGGGGAGGGGGTTGAGAGATGTAGTACCTAAATTATTTCTGTTTATTCCATTGGAATTACCTTCGATATCATTCAAGAATCTTGCTAACTCAAAAGCTGTCGGACAACGATCTAAAAAAATAAAAATAAAAAAAGGGTCAGTTCTGCTCAAAGGATAAAGTATTTAAAAGACAATTAATTGTAAACATAATTTTTATACGGGGGTTATTAATGCTAATTGCACAAATACACATGCATCCCAAAACAACCTTATCAAAATAGCTTTATCGATATCCATCCTTCTTCGCTGATCCGTTCTTTCCCTCCGTACAAGATTTCATTGCAAATACTTGCCTCCTCAAATGATTATAGTGAATATGAAAATTCTGTAACTTTGAGTAAACAAAATGCTTTGAAATTTAAAACATCTACATCCAAAAAGGTATGCTAAACCAGCTTATTCAGAGAATATGTGTCCCCCGCTTAGATGAAAAAAAAAGAAAAGCGTGTATCTAAGGGGGATCGCAGGGACACTAAGAAGGGCGGGTAGGACCATAAGGA